>NW_027552021.1:0-52631 GCF_045843805.1 Urocitellus parryii | reverse complement strand
CACAATAATGTAGTTCCAAGTTCTATCGCTATGGTTTGTGTCCTATTGAAGTAGCCCAAAGCAGAGACTGATGAGAATCACTTTCATTGAAAGGGGTTGCCAAGCTTCCAAAAAACTACGAGTTTCCTGAAATCTCAGCAAACATTTTTCACCCAATCTTGATGATACTTGCAGGTAATGATCAGTACACCAATCCCACTTGGCTCACCAAATTTCGTTCTTCTAGGTTAAACCGTTCCTTTGCAGTAACGGTTTTCATGTTTAGGTTTCACTCTGTTTTCTCCTATATGGATACATGTAGTTGGAACTCTAAATCAAAGACGGCTTGTGCTAGCTCTTTGAAACTTGGCACAATAATGTAGTTCCAAGTTCTATCGCTATGGTTTGTGTCCTATTGAAGTAGCCCCAAGCAGAGACTGACGAGAATCACTTACATTGAAAGGGGTTGCCAAGCTTCCAAAAAACTACGAGTTTCCTGAAATCTCAGCAAACATTTTTTCACCCAATCTTGATGATACTTGCAGGTAATGATCAGTACACCAATCCCACTTGGCTCACCAAATTTCGTTCTTCTAGGTTAAACCGTTCCTTTGCAGTAACCGTTTTCATGTTTAGGTTTCACTCTGTTTTCTCCTATATGGATACATGTAGTTGGAACTCTAAATCAAACAAGGTTTGTGCTAGGTCTTTGAAACTTGGCACAATAATGTAGTTCCAAGTTCTATGGCTACGGTTTTTGTCGTATTGAAGTAGCCTCAAGCAGAGACTGCCGAGAATCACTTTAATTGAAAGGGTTGCCAAGCTTCCGTAAAACTACGAGTTTCCTGAAATCTCAGCAAATATTTTTTCACCAAACTTGATGATACTTGCAGGTAATGATCAGTACACCAATACACTTGGCTCACCAAATTCCGTTCTTCTAGGTTAAACCGTTCCTTTGCAGTAACCGTTTTCATGTTTAGGTTTCACTCTGTTTTCTCCTATATGGATACATGTAGTTGGAACTCTAAATCAAACACGGTTTGTGCTAATTCTTTGAAACTTGGCACAATAATGTAGTTCCAAGTTCTATCGCTATGGTTTGTGTCCTATTGAAGTAGCCCGAAGCAGAGACTGACGAGAATCACTTTCATTGAAAGGGGTTGCCAACCTTCCAAAAAAACTACGAGTTTCCTGAAATCTCACCAAAAATTTTTTCACCAATCTTGATGATACTTTCAGGTAATGATCAGTAATCCAATCCCACTTGGCTCACCAAATTTCGTTCTTCTAGGTTAAACCGTTCCTTTGCAGTAACCGTTTTCATGTTTAGGTTTCTCTCTATTTTCTCCTATATGGATACATGTAGTTGGAACTCTAAATCAAACACGGTTTGTGCTAATTCTTTGAAACTTGGCACAATAATGTAGTTCCAAGTTCTATCGCTATGGTTTGTGTCCTATTGAAGTATCCCAAAGCAGAGACTGATGAGAATCACTTTCATTGAAAGGGGTTGCCAAGCTTCCGTAAAACTACGAGTTTCCTGAAATCTCAGCAAACATTTTTTCACCCAATCTTGATGATACTTGCAGGTAATGATCAGTACACCAATCCCACTTGGCTCACCAAATTTCGTTCTTCTAGGTTAAACCGTTCCTTTGCAGTAACCGTTTTCATGTTTAGGTTTCACTCTGTTTTCTCCTATATGGATACATGTAGTTGGAACTCTAAATCAAACACGGTTTGTGCTAGCTCTTTAAAACTGGGCACAATAATGTAGTTCCAAGTTCTATGGCTATGGTTTGTGTCCTATTGAAGTAGCCTCAAGCAGAGACTGACGAGAATCACTTTCATTGAAAGGGGTTGCCAAGCTTCCGGTAAAACTACGAGTTTCCTGAAATCTCAGCAAATATTTTTTCGCCAAACTTGATGATACTTGCAGGTAATGATCAGTACACCAATCCCACTTGGCTCACCAAATTTAGTTCTTCTAGGTTAAACCGTTCCTTTGCAGTAACCGTTTTCATGTTTAGGTTTCACTCTGTTTTCTCCTATATGGATACATGTAGTTGGAACTCTAAATCAAAGACGGTTTGTGCTAGCTCTTTGAAACTTAACACAATAATGTAGTTCCAAGTTCTATGGCTTTGTTTTGTGTCCTATTGAAGTAGCCCCAAGCAGAGACTGACGAGAATCACTTTCATTGAAAGGGGTTGCCAAGCTTCCGTAAAACTACGAGTTTCCTGAAATCTCAGCAAACATTTTTTCACCAATCTTGATGATACTTGCAGGTAATGATCAGTAATCCAATCCCACTTGGCTCAACAAATTTCGTTCTTCTAGGTTAAACCGTTCCTTTGCAGTAACCGTTTTCATGTTTAGGTTACACTCTGTTTTCTCCTATATGGATACATGTAGTTGGAACTCTAAATCAAACACGGTTTCTGCTAATTCTTTGAAACTTGGCACAATAATGTAGTTCCAAGTTCTATGGCTATGGTTTGTGTCCTATTGACGTAGCCCGAATCAGAGACTGACGAGAATCACTTTCATTGAAAGGGGTTGCCAAGCTTCCGTAAAACTACGAGTTTCCTGAAATCTCAGCAAACATTTTTTCACCCAATCTTGATGATACTTGCAGGTAATGATCAGTCCACCAATCCCACTTGGCTCACCAAATTAGATTCTTCTAGGTTAAACCGTTCCTTTGCAGTAACCGTTTTCATGTTTAGGTTTCACTCTGTTTTCTCCTATATGGATACATGTAGTTGGAACACTAAATCAAAGACGGTTTGTGCTAGCTCTTTGAAACTTGGCACAATAATGTAGTTCCAAGTTCTATCGCTATGGTTTGTGTCCTATTGAAGTAGCCCCAAGCAGAGACTGACGAGAATCACTTTCATTGAAAGGGGTTGCCAAGCTTCCAAAAAACTACGAGTTTCCTGAAATCTCAGCAAACATTTTTTCACCCAATCTTGATGATACTTGCAGGTAATGATCAGTACACCAATCCCACTTGGCTCACCAAATTTCGTTCTTCTAGGTTAAACCGTTCCTTTGCAGTAACCGTTTTCATGTTTAGGTTTCACTCTGTTTTCTCCTATATGGATACATGTAGTTGGAACTCTAAATCAAACACGGTTTGTGCTAATTCTTTGAAACTTGGCACAATAATGTAGTTCCAAGTTCTATGGCTACGGTTTGTGTCCTATTGAAGTAGCCTCAAGCAGAGACTGACGAGAATCACTTTCATTGAAAGGGGTTGACAAGCTTCCGTAAAACTACGAGTTTCCTGAAATCTCAGCAAACATTTTTTCACCCAATCTTGATGATACTTGCAGGTAATGATCAGTACACCAATCCCACTTGGCTCACCAAATTTAGTTCTTCTAGGTTAAACCGTTCCTTTGCAGTAACCGTTTTCATGTTTAGGTTTCACTCTATTTTCTCCTATATGGATACATGTAGTTGGAACTCTAAATCAAACACGATTTGTGCTATTTCTTTGAAACTTGGCACAATAATGTAGTTCCAAGTTCTATCGCGATGGTTTGTGTCCTATTGAAGTAGCCCGAAGCAGAGACTGACGAGAATCACTTTCATTGAAAGGGGTTGCCAACCTTCCAAAAAAACTACGAGTTTCCTGAAATCTCAGCAAACATTTTTTCACCAATCTTGATGATACTTGCAGGTACTGATCAGTAATCCAATCCCACTTGGCTCACCAAATTTCGTTCTTCTAGGTTAAACCGTTCCTTTGCAGTAACCGTTTTCATGTTTAGGTTTCACTCTGTTTTCTCCTATATGGATACATGTAGTTGGAACTCTAAATCAAACACGGTTTGTGCTAATTCTTTGAAACTTGGCACAATAATGTAGTTCCAAGTTCTATCGCTATGGTTTGTGTCCTATTGTAGTCGCCCAAAGCAGAGACTGATGAGAATCACTTTCATTGAAAGGGGTTGCCAAGCTTCCAAAAAACTACGAGTTTCCTGAAATCTCAGCAAACATTTTTTCACCCAATCTTGATGATACTTGCAGGTAATGATCAGTACACCAATCCCACTTGGCTCACCAAATTTCGTTCTTCTAGGTTAAACCGTTCCTTTGCAGTAACCGTTTTCATGTTTAGGTTTCACTCTGTTTTCTCCTATATGGATACATGTAGTTGGAACTTTAAATCAAACACGGTTTGTGCTAGCTCTTTGAAACTTGGCACAATAATGTAGTTCCAAGTTCTATCACTATGGTTTGTGTCCTATTGAAGTAGCCCCAAGCAGAGACTGACGAGAATCACTTTCATTGAAAGGGGTTGCCAAGCTTCCAACAAACTACGAGTTTCCTGAAATCTCAGCAAACATTTTTTCACCAATCTTGATGATACTTGCAGGTAATGATCAGTACACCAATCCCACTTGGCTCACCAAATTTCGTTCTTCTAGGTTTAACCGTTCCTTTGTAGCAACCGTTTTCATGTTTAGGTTTCACTCTGTTTTTCTCCTATATGGATACATGTAGTTGGAACTCTAAATCAAATGCGGTTTGTGCAAGCTCTATGAAACTTGGCACAATAATGTAGTTCCAAGTTCTATCGCTATGGTTTGTATCCTATTGAAGTAGCCCGAATCAGAGACTGACGAGAATCACTTTCATTGAAATTGGTTGCCAAGCTTCCAAAAAACTACGAGTTTCCTGAAATCTCAGCAAACATTTTTTCACCCAATCTTGATGATACTTGCAGGTAATGATCAGTACACCAATCCCACTTGGCTCACCAAATTTCGTTCTTCTAGGTTAAACCGTTCCTTTGCAGTAACCGTTTTCATGTTTAGGTTTCACTCTGTTTTCTCCTATATGGATACATGTAGTTGGAACTCTAAATCAAACACGGTTTGTTCTAGCTCTTTGAAACTTAACACAATAATGTAGTTCCAAGTTCTATCGCTATGGTTTGTGTCCTATTGAAGTAGCCCCAAGCAGAGACTGACGAGAATCACTTTCATTGAAAGAGGTTGCCAAGCTTCCAAAAAACTACGAGTTTCCTGAATCTCAGCAAACATTTTTTCACCCAATCTTGATGATACTTGCAGGTAATGATCAGTACACCAATCCCACTTGGCTCACCAAATTTCGTTCTTCTAGGTTAAACCGTTCCTTTGCAGTAACCGTTTTCATGTTTAGGTTTCACTCTGTTTTCTCCTATATGGATACATGTAGTTGGAACTCTAAATCAAACACGGTTTGTGCTAGCTCTTTGAAACTTGGCACAATAATGTAGTTCCAAGTTCTATCGCTATGGTTTGTGTCCTATTGAAGTAGCCCCAAGCAGAGACTGACGAGAATCACTTTCATTGAAAGGGGTTGCCAAGCTTCCAAAAAACTACGAGTTTCCTGAAATCTCAGCAAACATTTTTTCACCCAATCTTGATGATACTTGCAGGTAATGATCAGTACACCAATCCCACTTGGCTCACCAAATTTCGTTCTTCTAGGTTAAACCGTTCCTTTGCAGTAACCGTTTTCATGTTTAGGTTTCACTCTGTTTTCTCCTATATGGATACATGTAGTTGGAACTCTAAATCAAACACGGTTTGTGGTAGGTCTTTGAAACTTGGCACAATAATGTAGTTCCAAGTTCTATGGCTACGGCTTGTGTCCTATTGAAGTAGCCTCAAGCAGACACTGACGAGAATCACTTTCATTGAAAGGGGTTGACAAGCTTCCTTAAAACTACGAGTTTCTTGAAATCTCAGCAAACATTTTTTCACCAAACTTGATGATACTTGCAGGTAATGATCAGTACACCAATCCCACTTGGCTCACCAAATTTCGTTCTTCTAGGTTAAACCGTTCCTTTGCAGTAACCGTTTTCATGTTTAGGTTTCACTCTATTTTCTCCTATATGGATACATGTAGTTGGAACTCTAAATCAAACACGATTTGTGCTAATTCTTTGAAACTTGGCACAATAATGTAGTTCCAAGTTCTATCGCTATGGTTTGTGTCCTATTGAAGTAGCCCGAAGCAGAGATTGACGAGAATCACTTTCATTGAAAGGGGTTGCCAACCTTCCAAAAAAACTACGAGTTTCCTGAAATCTCACCAAACATTTTTTCACCAATCTTGATGATACTTTCAGGTAATGATCAGTAATCCAATCCCACTTGGCTCACCAAATTTCGTTCTTCAAGGTTAAACCGTTCCTTTGCAGTAACCGTTTTCATGTTTAGGTTTCACTCTATTTTCTCCTATATGCATACATGTAGTTGGAACTCTAAATCAAACACGGTTTGTGCTAATTCTTTGAAACTTGGCACAATAATGTAGTTCCAAGTTCTATCGCTATGGTTTGTGTCCTATTGAAGTAGCCCAAAGCAGAGACTGATGAGAATCACTTTCATTGAAAGGGGTTGCCAAGCTTCCAAAAAACTACGAGTTTCCTGAAATCTCAGCAAACATTTTTTCACCAATCTTGATGATTCTTGCAGGTAATGATCAGTACACCAATCCCACTTGGCTCACCAAATTTCGTTCTTCTAGGTTTAACCGTTCCTTTGTAGCAACCGTTTTCATGTTTAGGTTTCACTCTGTTTTCTCCTATATGGATACATGTAGTTGGAACTCTAAATCAAACGCGGTTTGTGCAAGCTCTATGAAACTTGGCACAATAATGTAGTTCCAAGTTCTATCGCTATGGTTTGTATCCTATTGAAGTAGCCCGAATCAGAGACTGACGAGAATCACTTTCATTGAAATTGGTTGCCAAGCTTCCAAAAAACTACGGAGTTTCCTGAAATCTCAGCAAACATTTTTTCACCCAATCTTGATGATACTTGCAGGTAATGATCAGTACACCAATCCCACTTGGCTCACCAAATTTCGTTCTTCTAGGTTAAACCGTTCCTTTGCAGTAACCGTTTTCATGTTTAGGTTTCACTCTGTTTTCTCCTATATGGATACATGTAGTTGGAACTCTAAATCAAAGACGGCTTGTGCTAGCTCTTTGAAACTTGGCACAATAATGTAGTTCCAAGTTCTATCGCTATGGTTTGTGTCCTATTGAAGTAGCCCCAAGCAGAGACTGACGAGAATCACTTTCATTGAAAGGGGTTGCCAAGCTTCCAAAAAACTACGAGTTTCCTGAAATCTCAGCAAACATTTTTTCACCCAATCTTGATGATACTTGCAGGTAATGATCAGTACACCAATCCCACTTGGCTCACCAAATTTCGTTCTTCTAGGTTAAACCGTTCCTTTGCAGTAACCGTTTTCATGTTTAGGTTTCACTCTGTTTTCTCCTATATGGATACATGTAGTTGGAACTCTAAATCAAACAAGGTTTGTGCTAGGTCTTTGAAAACTTGGCACAATAATGTAGTTCCAAGTTCTATGGCTACGGTTTGTGTCCTATTGAAGTAGCCTCAAGCAGAGACTGACGAGAATCACTTTCAATGAAAGGGGTTGCCAAGCTTCCGTAAAACTACGAGTTTCCTGAAATCTCAGCAAATATTTTTTCACCAAACTTGATGATACTTGCAGGTAATGATCAGTACACCAATACACTTGGCTCACCAAATTTCGTTCTTCTAGGTTAAACCGTTCCTTTGCAGTAACCGTTTTCATGTTTAGGTTTCACTCTGTTTTCTTCTATATGGATACATGTAGTTGGAACTCTAAATCAAACACGGTTTGTGCTAATTCTTTTGAAACTTGGCACAATAATGTAGTTCCAAGTTCTATCGCTATGGTTTGTGTCCTATTGAAGTAGCCCGAAGCAGAGACTGACGAGAATCACTTTCATTGAAAGGGGTTGCCAACCTTCCAAAAAAACTACGAGTTTCCTGAAATCTCACCAAACATTTTTTCACCAATCTTGATGATACTTTCAGGTAATGATCAGTAATCCAATCCCACTTGGCTCACAAAATTTCGTTCTTCTAGGTTAAAACCGTTCCTTTGCAGTAACCGTTTTCATGTTTAGGTTTCACTCTATTTTCTCCTATATGGATACATGTAGTTGGAACTCTAAATCAAACACGGTTTGTGCTAATTCTTTGAAACTTGGCACAATAATGTAGTTCCAAGTTCTATCGCTATGGTTTGTGTCCTATTGAAGTAGCCCAAAGCAGAGACTGATGAGAATCACTTTCATTGAAAGGGGTTGCCAAGCTTCCGTAAAACTACGAGTTTCCTGAAATCTCAGCAAACATTTTTTCACCCAATCTTGATGATACTTGCAGGTAATGATCAGTACACCAATCCCACTTGGCTCACCAAATTTCGTTCTTCTAGGTTAAACCGTTCCTTTGCAGTAACCGTTTTCATGTTTAGGTTTCACTCTGTTTTCTCCTATATGGATACATGTAGTTGGAACTCTAAATCAAACACGGTTTGTGCTAGCTCTTTAAAACTTGGCACAATAATGTAGTTCCAAGTTCTATGGCTATGGTTTGTGTCCTATTGAAGTAGCCCCAAGCAGAGACTGACGAGAATCACTTTCATTGAAAGGGTTTGCCAAGCTTCCAAAAAACTACGAGTTTCCTGAAATCTCAGCAAACATTTTTTCACCAATCTTGATGATACTTGCAGATAATTATCAGTACATCAATCCCACTTGGCTCACCAAATTTCGTTCTTCTAGGTTAAACCGTTCCTTTGTAGCAACCGTTTTCATGTTTAGGTTTCCCTCTATTTTCTCCTATATGGATACATGTAGTTGGAACTCTAAATCAAACCCTCTTTGTGCTAGCTCTTTGAAACTTGACACAATAATGTAGTTCCAAGTTCTATCGCTATGGTTTGTGTCCTATTGAAGTAGCCCCAAGCAGAGACTGACGAGAATCACATTCATTGAAATAGGTTGCCAACCTTATAAAAAAATACGAGTTTCCTGAAATTTCAGCAAACATTTTTTCACCAATCTTGATGATACTTGCAGGTAATGATCAGTAATCCAATCACACTTGGCTTACCAAATTTCGTTCTTCTAGGTTAAACCGTTCCTTTGCAGTAACCTTTTTCATGTTTAGTTTTCACTCTGTTTTCTCCTATATGGATACATGTAGTTGGAACTCTAAATCAAACACGGTTTGTGCTAGCTCTTTGAAACTTGGCACAATAATGTAGTTCCAAGTTCTATCTCTATGGTTTGTGTCCTATTGAAGTAGCCCCAAGAAGAGACCTACGAGAATCACTTTCATTGAAAGGGGTTGCCAAGCTTCCAAAAATCTACGAGTTTCCTGAAATCTCAGCAAACATTTTTTCACCCAATCTTGATGATACATGCAGGTCATGATCAGTACACCAATCCCACTTGGCTCACCAAATTTCGTTCTTCTAGGTTAAACCGTTCCTTTGCAGTAACCGTTTTCATGTTTAGGTTTCACTCTGTTTTCTCCTATATGGATACATGTAGTTGGAACTCTAAATCAAACACGGTTTGTGCTAATTCTTTGAAACTTGGCACAATAATGTAGTTCCAAGTTCTATCGCTATGGTTTGTGTCCTATTGAAGTAGCCCGAAGCAGAGACTGACGAGAATCACTTTCATTGAAAGGGGTTGCCAAGCTTCCAAAAAACTACGAGTTTCCTGAAATCTCAGCAAACATTTTTTCACCCAATCTTGATGATACTTGCAGGTAATGATCAGTAATCTAATCCCACTTGGCTCACCAAATTTCGTTCTTCTAGGTTAAACCGTTCCTTTGCAGTAACCGTTTTCATGTTTAGGTTTCACTCTGTTTTCTCCTATATGGATACATGTAGTTGGAACTCTAAATCAAACGCGGTTTGTGCTAGCTCTTTGAAACTTGGCACAATAATGTAGTTCCAAGTTCTATCGCTATGGTTTGTATCCTATTGAAGTAGCCCCAAGCAAAGACTGACGAGAATCACATTCATTGAAATTGGTTGCCAAGCTTCCAAAAAACTACGAGTTTCCTAAAATCTCAGCAAACATTTTTTCACCCAATCTTGATGATACTTGCAGATAATTATCAGTACATCAATCCCACTTGGCTCACCAAATTTCGTTCTTCTAGGTTAAACCGTTCCTTTGTAGCAACCGTTTTCATGTTTAGGTTTCCCTCTATTTTCTCCTATATGGATGCATGAAGTTGGAACTCTTAATCAAACGCGGTTTGTGCTAGCTCTTTGAAACTTGGCACAATAATGTAGTTTCCAAGTTCTATCGCTATGGTTTGTGTCCTATTGAAGTAGCCCGAAGCAGAGACTGACGAGAATCACTTTCATTGAAAGGGGTTGCCAAGCTTCCAAAAAACTACGAGTTTCCTGAAATCTCAGCAAATATTTTTTCACCCAATCTTGATGATACTTGCAGGTAATGATCAGTAGACCAATCCCACTTGGCTCACCAAATTTCGTTCTTCTAGGTTAAACCGTTCCTTTGCAGTAACCGTTTTCATGTTTAGGTTTCACTCTGTTTTCTCCTATCTGGATACATGTAGTTGGAACTCTAAATCAAACACGGTTTGTGCTAGCTCTTTGAAACTTGGCACAATAATGTAGTTACAAGTTCTATGGCTATGGTTTGTGTCCTATTGAAGTAGCCCCAAGCAGAGACTGACGAGAATCACTTACATTGAAAGGGGTTGCCAAGCTTCCCAAAAACTACGAGTTTCCTGAAATCTCAGCAAACATTTTTTCACCAATCTTGATGATACTTGCAGATAATGATCAGAACACCATTCCCACTTGGCTCACCAAATTTCGTTCTTCTAGGTTAAACGGTTCCTTTTTAGCAATCGTTTTCATGTTTATGTTTCACTCTGTTTTCACCTATATGGATACATGTAGTTGGAACTCTAAATCAAACGCGGTTTTTGCTAGCTCTTTGAAACTTGGCACAATAATGTAGTTCCAAGTTCTATCGCTATGGTTTGTGTCCTATTGAAGTAGCCCGAAGCAGAGACTGACGAGAATCACTTTCATTGAAAGGGGTTGCCAAGCTTCCGTAAAACTACGAGTTTCCTGAAATCTCAGCAAACATTTTTCACCCAATCTTGATGATACTTGCAGGTAATGATCAGTACACCAATCCCACTTGGCTCACCAAATTTCGTTCTTCTAGGTTAAACCGTTCCTTTGCAGTAACCGTTTTCATGTTTAGGTTTCACTCTGTTTTCTCCTATATGGATACATGTAGTTGGAACCCTGAATCAAACACGGTTTGTGCTAGCTCTTTAAAACTTGGCACAATAATGTAGTTCCAAGTTCTATGGCTATGGTTTGTGTCCTATTGAAGTAGCCCGAAGCAGAGACTGACGAGAATCACTTTCATTGAAGGGGTTCCAAGCTTCCAAAAAACTACGAGTTTCCTGAAATCTCAGCAAACATTTTTTCACCAATCTTGATGATACTTACATGTAATGATCAGTACACCAATCCCACTTGGCTCACGAAATTTTGTTCTTCTAGGTTAAACCATTCCTTTGCAAGAACCGTTTTCATGTTTAGGTTTCACTCTGTTTTCTCCTATATGGATACATGTAGTTGGAACTCTAAATCAACACGGTTTGTGCTAATTTTTGAAACTTGGCACAATAATGTAGTTCCAAGTTCTATCGCTATGGTTTGTGTCCTATTGAAGTAGCCCGAAGCAGAGACTGACGAGAATCACTTTCATTGAAAGGGGTTGCCAAGCTTCCGTAAAACTACTAGTTTCCTGAAATCTCAGCAAACATTTTTTCACCCAATCTTGATGATACTTGCAGGTAATGATCAGTACACCAATCCCACTTGGTTCACCAAATTTCGTTCTTCTAGGTTAAACCGTTCCTCTGCAGTAATCGTTTTCATGTTTAGGTTTCACTCTGTTTTCTCCTATACGGATACATGTAGTTGGATCTCTAAATCAAACACGGTTTGTGCTAGCTCTTTGAAACTTGGCACAATATTGTAGTTCCAAGTTCTATGGCTATTCTTTGTGTCCTATTGAAGTAGCCCCAAGCAGAGACTGACGAGAATCACTTTCATTGAAAGGGGTTGCCAAGCTTCCAAAAAACTACGAGTTTCCTGAAATCTCAGCAAACATTTTTTCACCAATCTTGATGATACTTGCAGGTAATGATCAGTACACCAATCCCACTTGGCTTACCAAATTTCTTTCTTCTAGGTTAAACCGTTCCTTTGCAGTAACCGTTTTCATGTTTAGGTTTCACTCTGTTTTCTCCTATATGGATACATGTATTTGGAACTCTAAATCAAACACGGTTTGTGCTAGCTCTTTGAAACTTGGCTCAATAATATAGTTCCAAGTTCTATGGCTATGGTTTGTGTCCTATTGAAGTAGCCCCAAGCAGAGACTGACGAGAATCACTTTCATTGAAAGGGGTTGCCAAGCTTCCAAAAAACTGCGAGTTTCCTGAAATCTCAGCAAACATTTTTTCACCAATCTTGATGATACTTGCAGGTAATGATCAGTACACCAATCCCACTTGGCTCACCAAATTTAGTTCTTCTAGGTTAAACCGTTCCTTTGCAGTAACCGTTTTCATGTTTAGGTTTCACTCTATTTTCTCCTATATGGATACATGTATTTGGAACTCTAAATCAAACACGGTTTGTGCTAATTCTTTGAAACTTGGCACAATAATGTAGTTCCAAGTTCTATCGCTATGGTTTGTGTCCTATTGAAGTAGCCCGAAGCAGAGACTGACGAGAATCACTTTCATTGAAAGGGGTTGCCAACCTTCCAAAAAAACTACGAGTTTCCTGAAATCTCACCAAACATTTTTTCACCAATCTTGATGATACTTGCAGGTAATGATCAGTAATCCAATCCCACTTGGCTCACCAAATTTCGTTCTTCTAGGTTAAACCGTTCCTTTGCAGTAACCGTTTACATGTTTAGGTTTCACTCTGTTTTCTCCTATATGGATACATGTAGTTGGAACTCTAAATCAAACACGGTTTGTGATAGCTCTTTGAAACTTTGCACAATAATGTAGTTGCAAGTTCCATCACTATGGTTTGTGTCCTATTGAAGTAGCCCCAAGCAGAGACTGACGAGAATCACTTTTATTGAAAGGGGTTGCCAAGCTTCAAAAAAACTATTTCCTTAAATCTGAGCAAACGTTTTTTCACCCAATCTTGATGATACTTGCAGGTAATGATTACTACACCAATCCCACTTGGCTCACCAAATTTTGTTCTTCTAGTTTAACCGTTCCTTTGTAGCAACCGTTTTCATGTTTAGGTTTCACTCTGGTTTCTCCTATATGGATATATGTAGTTGGAACTCTAAATCAAACACGGTGTGTGCTAGCTCTTTGAAACCCTGCACAATAATGTAGTTCCAAGTTCTACCGCTATGGTTTGTGTCCTATTGAAGTAGCCCCAAGCAGAGACTGAAGAGAATCACTTACATAGAAAGGGGTTGCCAAGCTTCCAAAAAACTACGATTTCCTTAAATCTGAGCAAACGTTTTTTCACCCAATCTTGATGATACTTGCAGGTAATGATTAGTACACGCATCCCACTTGGCTCACCAAATTTTGTTCTTCTAGGTTAAACCGTTCCTTTGCAGTAACCGTTTTCATGTTTAGGTTTCACTCTGTTTTCTCCTATATGGATACATGTATTTGGAACTCTAAATCAAAAACGGTTTGTGCTAGCTCTTTGAAACTTGGTACAATAATGTAGTTCCAAGTTCTGTCGCTATGTTTTGTGTCCTATTGATGTAGCCCCAAGCAGAGACTGACGAGAATCACTTTCATTGAAAGGGGTTGCCAAGCTTCCAAAAAACTACGAGTTTCCTGAAATCTCAGCAAACATTTTTTCACCCAATCTTGATGATACTTGCAGGTAATGATCAGTACACCAATCCCACTTGGCTCACGAAATTTTGTTCTTCTAGGTTAAACCATTCCTTTGCAAGAACCGTTTTCATGTTTAGGTTTCACTCTGTTTTCTCCTATATGGATACATGTAGTTGGAACTCTAAATCAAACACGGTTTGTGCTAATTCTTTGAAACTTGGCACAATAATGTAGTTCCAAGTTCTATCGCTATGGTTTGTGTGCTATTGAAGTAGCCCGAAGCAGAGACTGACGAGAATCACTTTCATTGAAATTGGTTGCCAAGCTTCCAAAAAACTACGAGTTTCCTGAAATCTCAGCAAACATTTTTTCACCCAATCTTGATGATACTTGCAGGTAATGATCAGTACACCAATCCCACTTGGCTCACCAAATTTCGTTCTTCTAGGTTAAACCGTTCCTCTGCAGTAATCGTTTTCATGTTTAGGTTTCACTCTGTTTTCTCCTATACGGATACATGTATTTGGATCTCTAAATCAAACACGGTTTGTGCTAGCTTTTGAAACTTGGCACAATAATGTAGTTCCAAGTTCTATGGCTATGGTTTGTGTCCTATTGAAGTAGCCCCAAGCAGAGACTGACGAGAATCACTTTCATTGAAAGGGGTTGCCAAGCTTCCAAAAAACTACGAGTTTCCTGAAATCTCAGCAAACATTTTTTCACCAATCTTGATGAAACTTGCAGGTAATGATCAGTACACCAATCCCACTTGGCTCACCAAATTTCGTTCTTCTAGGTTAAACAGTTCCTTTGTAGCAACCGTTTTCATGTTTAGGTTTCACTCTGTTTTCTCCTATATGGATATATGTAGTTGGACCTCTAAATCAAACACGGTTTGTGCTAGCTCTTTGAAACTTGGTACAATAATATAGTTCCAAGTTCTGTCGCTATGTTTTGTGTCCTCTTGAAGGAGCCCCAAGCAGAGACTGACGAGAATCACTTTCATTGAAAGGGGTTGCCAAGCTTCCAAAAAACTACGAGTTTCCTGAAATCTCAGCAAACATTTTTTCACCAATCTTGATGATACTTGTAGGTATTGATCAGTACACCAATCCCACTTGGCTCACCAAATTTTGTTCTTCTAGGTTAAACCATTCCTTTGCAAGAACCGTTTTCATGTTTAGGTTTCACTCTGTTTTCTCCTATATGGATACATGTATTTGGAACTCTAAATCAAACACGGTTTGTGCTAATTCTTTGAAACTTGGCACAATAATGTAGTTCCAAGTTCTATCGCTGTGGTTTGTGTCCTATTGAAGTAGCCCCAAGCAGAGACTGACGAGAATCACTTTCATTGAAAGGGGTTGCCAAGCTTCCGTAAAACTACGAGTTTCCTGAAATCTCAGCAAACATTTTTTTACCCAATCTTGATGATACTTGCAGGTAATGAACAGTACACCAATCCCACTTGGTTCACCAAATTTCGTTCTTCTATGTTAAACCGTTCCTTTGCAGTAATCGTTTTCATGTTTAGGTTTCACTCTGTTTTCTCCTATACGGATACATGTAGTTGGAACTCTAAATCAAACACGGTTTCTGCTAGCTTTTGAAACTTGGCACAATAATGTAGTTCCAAGTTCTATGGCTATGGTTTGTGTCCTATTGAAGTAGCCCCAAGCAGAGACTGAGGAGAATCACTTTCATTGACAGGGGTTGCCAAGCTTCCATAAAACTACGAGTTTCCTGAAATCTCAGCAAACATTTTTTCACCAATCTTGATGATACTTGCAGGTAATGATCAGTACACCAATCCCACTTGGTTCACCAAATTTCGTTCATCTAGGTTAAACCGTTCCTCTGCAATAATCGTTTTCATGTTTAGGTTTCACTCTGTTTTCTCCTATACGGATACATGTAGTTGGAACTCTAAATCAAACGCGGTTTGTGCTAGCTCTTTGAAACTTATCACAATAATGTAGTTCCAAGTTCTATGGCTATGGTTTGTGTCCTATTGAAGTAGCCCCAAGCAGAGACTGACGAGAATCACTTTCATTGAAAGGGGTTGCCAAGCTTCCAAAAAACTACGAGTTTCCTGAAATCTCAGCAAACATTTTTTCACCAATCTTGATGATACTTGCAGGTAACGATTAGTATACCAATCCCACTTGGCTCAGCAAATTTCGTTCTTCTAGGTTACACCATTCCTTTGCAGTAACCGTTTTCATGTTTAGATTTCACTCTGTTTTCTCCTATATGGATACATATATTTGGAACTCTAAATCAAACACGGTTTGTGATAGCTCTTTGAAACTTTGCACAATAAGGTAGTTGCAAGTTCCATCACTATGGTTTGTGTCCTATTGAAGTAGCCCCAAGCAGAGACTGAGGAGAATCACTTTTATTGAAAGGGGTTGCCTAGCTTCAAAAAAACTACTATTTCCTTAAATCTGAGCAAACGTTTTTTCACCCAATCTGGATGATACTTGCAGGTAATGATTAGTACACCAATCCCACTTGGCTCACCTAATTTTGTTCTTCTAGGTTAAACCGTTCCTTTGCAGTAACCGTTTTCATATTTAGGTTTCACTCTTAGCTCTTTGAATCTTGGCACAATAATGTAGTTCCAAGTTCTATCGCTATGGTTTGTGTCCTATTGAAGTAGCCCCAAGCAGAGACTGACAAGAATCACTTTCATTGAAAGGGGTTGCCAAGCTTCCAAAACACTACGAGTTTCCTGAAATCTCAGCAAACATTTTTTCACCAATCTTGATGATACTTGCAGGTAATGATCAGTACACCAATCCCACTTGGCTCACAAAATTTCGTTCTTCTAGGTTAAACCGTTCCTTTGCAGTAACCGTTTTCATGTTTAGGTTTCACTCTGTTTTCTCCTATATGCATACATGTAGTTGGAACTCTAAATCAAACACGGTTTGTGCTAGCTCTTTGAAACGTGGCACAATAATGTAGTTCCAAGTACTATGGCTATGGTTTGTGTCCTATTGAAGTAGCCCCAAGCAGAGACTGACGAGAATCACTTTCATTGAAAGGGGTTGCCAAGATTCCAAAAAACTACGAGTTTCCTTAAATCTCAGCAAACATTTTTTCACCAATCTTGATGATACTTGCAGGTAATGATCAGTAATCCAATCCCACTTGGCTCACCAAATTTCGTTCTTTTAGGTTAAACCGTTCCTTTGCAGTAACCGTTTTCATGTTTAGGTTTCACTCTGTATTCTCCTATATGGATACATGTATTTGGAACTCTAAATCAAACACGGTTTGTGCTAGCTCTTTGAAACTTGGCACAATAATGCAGTTCTAAGTTCTATCACTCCGCTTTGTGTCCTATTGAAGTAGCCCCAAGCAGAGAATGACGAGAATCACGTTCATTGAAAGTGGTTGCCAAGCTTCCGTAAAACTACCAGTTTCCTGAAATCTCAGCAAACATTTTTTCATCGAATCTTGATGATACTTGCAGGTAATGATCAGTACACCAATCCCACTTGGTTCACCAAATTTCGTTCTTCTAGGTTAAACCGTTCCTCTGCAGTAACCGTTTTCATGTTTAGGTTTCACTCTGTTTTCTCCTATACGGATATATGTAGTTGGAACTCTAAATCAAACTCGGTTTGTGCTAGCTCTTTGAAACTTGGCACAATAATGTAGTTCCAAGTTCTATGGCTATGGTTTGTGTCCTATTGAAGTAGCCCCAAGCAGAGACTGACGAGAATCACTTTCATTGAAAGGGGTTGACAATCTTCCAAAAAACTACGAGTTTCCTGAAATCTCAGCAAACATTTTTTCACCAATCTTGATGATACTTGCAGATAATGATCAGTACACCAATCCCACTTGGCTCACCAAATTTCGTTCTTCTAGGTTAAACCGTTCCTTTGTAGCAACCGTTTTCATGTTTAGGTTTCACTCTGTTTTCTCCTATATGGATAAATGTAGATGGAACTCTAAATCAAACACGGTGTGTGCTAGCTCTTTGAAACCCTGCACAATAATGTAGTACCAAGTTCTATCGCTATGGTTTGTGTCCTATTCAAGTAGCCCCAAGCAGAGACTGACGAGAATCCCATTCATTGAAACAGGTTGCCAAGCTTCCAAAAAACTACGAGTTTCCTGAAATCTCAGCAAACATTTTTTCACCCAATCTTGATGATACTTGCAGGTAATGATCAGTACACCAATCCCACTTGGCTCACCAAATTTCGTTCTTCTAGGTTAAACCGTTCCTTTGCAGTAACCGTTTTCATGGTTAGGTTTCACTCTGTTTTCTCCTATATGGATACATGTAGTTGGAACTCTAAATCAAACACGGTTTGTGCTAGCTCTTTGAAACTTGGCACAATAATGTAGTTCCAAGTTCTATGGCTATGGTTTGTGTCCTATTGAAGTAGCCCCAAGCAGAGACTGAAGAGAATAACTTACATAGAAAGGGGTTGCCAAGCTTCCCAAAAACTACGAGTTTCCTGAAATCTCAGCAAACATTTTTTCACCAATCTTGATGATACTTGCAGATAATGATCAGTACACCAATCCCACTTGGCTCACCAAATTTCGTTCTTCTAGGTTAAACGGTTCCTTTTTAGCAACTGTTTTCATGTTTAGGTTTCACTCTGTTTTGACCTATATGGATACATGTAGTTGGAACTCTAAATCAAACGCGGTTTGTGCTAGCTCTTTGAAACTTGGCACAATAATGTAGTTCCAAGTTCTATGGCTATGGTTTGTGTCCTATTGAAGTAGCCCCAAGCAGAGACTGACGAGAATCACTTTCATTGAAAGGGGTTGCCAAGCTTCCAAAAAAACTACGAGTTTCCTGAAATCTCAGCAAACATTTTTTCACCAATCTTGATAATACTTGCAGGTAATGATCAGTAATCCAATCCCACTTGGCTCACCAAATTTCGTTCTTCTAGGTTAAACCGTTCCTTTGCAGTAACCGTTTTCATGTTTAGGTTTCACTCTGTTTTCTCCTATATGGATACATGTAGTTGGAACCCTAAATCAAACACGGTTTGTGCTAGCTCTTTAAAACTTGGCACAATAATGTAGTTCCAAGTTCTATGGCTATGGTTTGTGTCCTATTGAAGTAGCCCCAAGCAGAGACTGACGAGAATCTCTTTCATTGAAAGGGGTTGCCAAGCTTCCGTAAAACTACGAGTTTCCTGAAATCTCAGCAAACATTTTTTCACCAATCTTGATGATACTTGCAGATAATGATCAGTACACCAATCCCACTAGGCTCACCAAATTTCGTTCTTCTAGGTTAAACCGTTCCTTTGTAGCAACCGTTTTCATGTTTAGGTTTCCCTCTATTTTCTCCTATATGGATACATGTAGTTGGAACTCTAAATCAAACACGGTTTGTGCTAGCTCTTTGAAACTTGGCACAATAATGTAGTTCCAAGTTCTATCGCTATGGTTTGTGTCCTATTGAAGTAGCCCCAAGCAGAGACTGACGAGAATCACTTTCATTGAAAGGGGTTGCCAAGCTTCCAAAAAAACTACGAGTTTCCTGAAATCTCACCAAACATTTTTTCACCAATCTTGATGATACTTGCAGATAATGATCAGTACACCAATCCCACTTGGCTCACCAAATTTCGTTCTTCTAGGTTAAACCGTTCCTTTTTAGCAACCGTTTTCATGTTTAGGTTTCACTCTGTTTTCTCCTATCTGGATACATGTAGTTGGAACTCTAAATCAAACACGGTTTGTGCTAGCTCTTTGAAATTTGGCACAATAATGTAGTTCCAAGTTCTATCGCTATGGTTTGTATCCTATTGAAGTAGCCCCAAGCAGAGACTGACGAGAATAACATTTATTGAAATTGGTTCCCAAGCTTCCAAAAAACTATGAGTTTCCTGAAATCTCAGCAAACATTTTTTCACCCAATCTTGATGATACTTGCAGGTAATGATCAGTACACCAATCCCACTTGGCTCACCAAATTTCGTTCTTCTAGGTTAAACCGTTCCTTTTTAGCAACCGTTTTCATGTTTAGGTTTCACTCTGTTTTCTCCTATCTGGATACATGTAGTTGGAACTCTAAATCAAATACGGTTTGTGCTAGCTCTTTGAAACTTGGCACAATAATGTAGTTCCAAGTTCTATCGCTATGGTTTGTGTCCTATTGAAGTAGCCCCAAGCAGAGACTGACAAGAATCACTTTCATTGAAAGGGGTTGCCAAGCTTCCAAAACACTACGAGTTTCCTGAAATCTCAGCAAACATTTTTTCACCAATCTTGATGATACTTGCAGATAATGATCAGTACACCAATCCCACTTGGCTCACCAAATTTTGTTCTTCTAGGTTAAACCGTTCCTTTGTAGCAACCGTTTTCATGTTTAGGTTTCACTCTGGTTTCTCCTATATGGATATATGTAGTTGGAACTCTAAATCAAACACGGTGTGTGCTAGCTCTTTGAAACCCTGCACAATAATGTAGTTCCAAGTTCTATCGCTATGGTTTGTGTCCTGTTGAAGTAGCCCCAAGCAGAGACTGACGAGAATCCCATTCATTGAAACAGGTTGCCAACCTTCCAAAAAACTACGAGTTTCCTGAAATCTCAGCAAACATTTTTTCACCCAATCTTGATGATACTTGCAGGTAATGATCAGTACACCAATCCCACTTGGCTCACCAAATTTCCTTTTTCTAGGTTAAACCGTTCATTTGTAGTAACCATTTTCATGTTCAGGTTTCACTCTGTTTTCTCCTATATGGATATATGTAGTTGGAACTCTAAATCAAACACGGTTTGTGCTCGCTCTTTGAAACTTGGAACAATAATGTAGTTCCAAGTTCTATGGCTATGGTTTGTGTCCTATTGAAGTAGCACCAAGCAGAGACTGAAGAGAATCACTTTCATTGAAAGGGGTTGCCAAGCTTCCATAAAACTGCGAGTTTCCTGAAATCTCAGCAAACATTTTTTCACCAATCGTGATGATACTTGCAGGTAATGATTAGTATACCAATCCCACTTGGCTCACCAAATTTCGTTCTTCCAGGTTACACCGTTCCTTTGCAGTAACCGTTTTCATGTTTAGGTTTCACACTGTTTTCTCCTATATGGATACATATATTTGAAACTCTAAATCAAACACGGTTTGTTATAGCTCTTTGAAAATTTGCACAATAATGTAGTTCCAAGTTGCATCACTATGGTTTGTGTCCTATTGAAATAGCCCCAAGCAGAGACTGACGAGAATCACTTTCATTCAAAGGGGTTGCCAAGCTTCCAAAAAACTACGAGTTTCCTGAAATCTCAGCAAATATTTTTTCACCAATCTTGATGATACTTGCAGGTAATGATCAGTACACCAATCCCACTTGGCTCACCAAATTTCGTTCTTCTAGGTTAAACCGTTCCTTTGCAGTAACCGTTTTCATGTTTAGGTTTCACTCTGTTTTCTCCTATATGGATACATGTAGTTTGAACTCTAAATCAAATACGGTTTGTGCTAGGTCTTTGAAACTTGGCACAATAATGTAGCTCCAAGTTCTATGGCTATGGTTTGTGTCCTATTGAAGTAGGCCAAGCAGAGACTGAAGAGAATCACTTAAATTGAAAGGGGTTGCCAAGCTTCCCAAAAACTACGAGTTTCCTGAAATCTCAGCAAACATTTTTTCACCAATCTTGATGATACTTGCAGATAATGATCAGTACACCAATCCCACTTGGCTCACCAAATTTCGTTCTTCTAGGTTAAACCGTTCCTTTTTAGCAACCGTTTTCATGTTTAGGTTTCACTCTGTTTTCTCCTAACTGGATACATGTAGTTGGAACTCTAAATCAAACACGGTTTGTGCTAGCTCTTTGAAACTTGGCACAATAATGTAGTTCCAAGTTCTATCGCTATGGTTTGTATCCTATTGAAGTAGCCCCAAGCAGAGACTGACGAGAATCAAATTCATTGAAATTGGTTCCCAAGCTTCCAAAAAACTACGAGTTTCCTGAAATCTCAGCAAACATTTTTTCACCCAATCTTGATGATACTTGCAGGTAATGATCAGTACACCAATCCCACTTGGTTCACCAAATTTCGTTCTTATAGGTTAAACCGTTCCTTTGCAGTAACCGTTTTCATGTTTAGGTTTCACTCTGTTTTCTCCTATATGGATACATGTAGTTGGAACTCTAAATCAAACACGGTGTGTGCTAGCTCTTTGAAACCCTGCAAAATAATGTAGTTCCAAGTTCTATGGCTATGGTTTGTGTCCTATTGAAGTAGCTCCAAGCAGAGACTGACGAGAATCACTTTCATTGAAAGGGGTTGCCAAGCTTCCAAAAAACTACGAGTTTCCTGAAATCTCAGCAAACATTTTTTCACCAATCTTGATGATACTTGCAGGTAATGATCAGTAATCCAATCCCATTTGGCTCACCAATTTCGTCTTCTAGGTTAAACCGTTCCTTTGCAGTAACCGTTTTCATGTTTAGATTTCACTCTGTTTTCTCCTATATGGATACATGTAGTTGGAACTCTAAATCAAACACGGTTTGTGCTAGGTCTTTGAAACTTGGCACAATAATGTAGCTCCAAGTTCTATGGCTATGGTTTGTGTCCTATTGAAGTAGGCCCAAGCAGAGACTGAAGAGAATCACTTACATTGAAAGGGGTTGCCAAGCTTCCCAAAAACTACGAGTTTCCTGAAATCTCAGCAAACATTTTTTCACCAATCTTGATGATACTTGCAGATAATGATCAGTACACCAATCCCACTTGGCTCACCAAATTTCGTTCTTCTAGGTTAAACGGTTCCTTTTTAGCAACCGTTTTCATGTTTAGGTTTCACTCTCTTTTGACCTATATGGATACATGTAGTTGGAACTCTAAATCAAATGCGGTTTGTGCTAGCTCTTTGAAACTTGGCACAATAATGTAGTTCCAAGTTCTATCGCTATGGTTTGTGTCCTATTGAAGTAGCCCCAAGCAGAGACTGACGAGAATCACTTTCATTGAAAGGGGTTGCCAAGCTTCCAGAAAAACTACGAGTTTCCTGAAATCTCAGCAAACATTTTTTCACCAATCTTGATGATACTTGCAGGTAATGATCAGTAATCCAATCCCACTTGGCTCACCAAATTTCGTTCTTCTAGGTTAAACCGTTCCTTTGCAGTAACCGTTTTCATGTTTAGGTTTCACTCTGTTTTCTCCTGTATGGATACATGTAGTTGGAACTCTAAATCAAACACGGTTTGTGCTAATTCTTTGAAACTTGGCACAATAATGTAGTTCCAAGTTCTATCGCTATGGTTTGTGTCCTATTGAAGTAGCCCGAAGCAGAGACTGACGAGAATCACTTTCATTGAAAGGGTTTTGCCAAGCTTCCGTAAAACTACGAGTTTCCTGAAATCTCACCAAACATTTTTCACCCAATCTTGATGATACTTGCAGGTAATGATCAGTACACCAATGCCACTTGGCTCACCAAATTTCGTTCTTCTAGGTTAAACCGTTCCTTTGCAGTAACCGTTTTCATGTTTAGGTTTCACTCTGTTTTCTCCTATATGGATACATGTAGTTGGAACCCTAAATCAAACACGGTTTGTGCTAGCTCTTTAAAACTTGGCACAATAATGTAGTTCCAAGTTCTATGGCTATGGTTTGTGTCCTATTGAAGTAGCCCCAAGCAGAGACTGACCAGAATCACTTTCATTGAAGGGGTTGCCAAGCTTCCAAAAAACTACGAGTTTCCTGAAATCTCAGCAAACATTTTTTCATCAATCTTGATGATACTTGCAGATAATGATCAGTACACCAATCCCACTTGGCTCACCAAATTTCGTTCTTCTAGGTTAAACCGTTCCTTTTTAGCAACCGTTTTCATGTTTAGGTTTCACTCTGTTTTCTCCTAACTGGATACATGTAGTTGGAACTCTAAATCAAACACGGTTTGTGCTAGCTCTTTGAAACTTGGCACAATAATGTAGTTCCAAGTTCTATCGCTATGGTTTGTATCCTATTGATGTAGCCCCAAGCAGAGACTGACGAGAATCACATTCATTGAAATTGGTTCCCAAGCTTCCAAAAAACTACGAGTTTCCTGAAATCTCAGCAAACATTTTTTCACCCAATCTTGATGATACTTGCAGGTAATGATCAGTACACCAATCCCACTTGGTTCACCAAATTTCGTTCTTATAGGTTAAACCGTTCCTTTGCAGTAACCGTTTCATGTTTAGGTTTCACTCTGTTTTCTCCTATATGGATACATGTAGTTGGAACTCTAAATCAAACACGGTGTGTGCTAGCTCTTTGAAACCCTGCAAAATAATGTAGTTCCAAGTTCTATGGCTATGGTTTGTGTCCTATTGAAGTAGCTCCAAGCAGAGACTGACGAGAATCACTTTCATTGAAAGGGGTTGCCAAGCTTCCAAAAAACTACGAGTTTCCTGAAATCTCAGCAAACATTTTTTCACCAATCTTGATGATACTTGCAGGTAATGATCAGTAATCCAATCCCATTTGGCTCACCAATTTCGTCTTCTAGGTTAAACCGTTCCTTTGCAGTAACCGTTTTCATGTTTAGGTTTCACTCTGTTTTCTCCTATATGGATACATGTAGTTGGAACTCTAAATCAAACACGGTTTGTGCTAGGTCTTTGAAACTTGGCACAATAATGTAGCTCCAAGTTCTATGGCTATGGTTTGTGTCCTATTGAAGTAGGCCCAAGCAGAGACTGAAGAGAATCACTTACATTGAAAGGGGTTGCCAAGCTTCCCAAAAACTACGAGTTTCCTGAAATTGAAATCTCAGCAAACATTTTTTCACCAATCTTGATGATACTTGCAGATAATGATCAGTACACCAATCCCACTTGGCTCACCAAATTTCGTTCTTCTAGGTTAAACGGTTCCTTTTTAGCAACCGTTTTCATGTTTAGGTTTCACTCTCTTTTGACCTATATGGATACATGTAGTTGGAACTCTAAATCAAATGCGGTTTGTGCTAGCTCTTTGAAACTTGGCACAATAATGTAGTTCCAAGTTCTATCGCTATGGTTTGTGTCCTATTGAAGTAGCCCAAGCAGAGACTGACGAGAATCACTTTCATTGAAAGGGTGTTGCCAAGCTTCCAAAAAAACTACGAGTTTCCTGAAATCTCAGCAAACATTTTTTTCACCAATCTTGATGATACTTGCAGGTAATGATCAGTAATCCAATCCCACTTGGCTCACCAAATTTCGTTCTTCTAGGTTAAACCGTTCCTTTGCAGTAACCGTTTTCATGTTTAGGTTTCACTCTGTTTTCTCCTGTATGGATACATGTAGTTGGAACTCTAAATCAAACACGGTTTGTGCTAATTCTTTGAAACTTGCACAATAATGTAGTTCCAAGTTCTATCGCTATGGTTTGTGTCCTATTGAAGTAGCCCGAAGCAGAGACTGACGAGAATCACTTTCATTGAAAGGGTTTTGCCAAGCTTCCGTAAAACTACGAGTTTCCTGAAATCTCACCAAACATTTTTCACCCAATCTTGATGATACTTGCAGGTAATGATCAGTACACCAATGCCACTTGGCTCACCAAATTTCGTTCTTCTAGGTTAAACCGTTCCTTTGCAGTAACCGTTTTCATGTTTAGGTTTCACTCTGTTTTCTCCTATATGGATACATGTAGTTGGAACCCTAAATCAAACACGGTTTGTGCTAGCTCTTTAAAACTTGGCACAATAATGTAGTTCCAAGGTTCTATGGCTATGGTTTGTGTCCTATTGAAGTAGCCCCAAGCAGAGACTGACCAGAATCACTTTCATTGAAAGGGGTTGCCAAGCTTCCAAAAACTACGAGTTTCCTGAAATCTCAGCAAACATTTTTCACCAATCTTGATGATACTTGCAGATAATGATCAGTACACCAATCCCACTTGGCTCACCAAATTTCGTTCTTCTAGGTTAAACCGTTCCTTTTTAGCAACCGTTTTCATGTTTAGGTTTCACTCTGTTTTCTCCTAACTGGATACATGTAGTTGGAACTCTAAATCAAACACGGTTTGTGCTAGCTCTTTGAAACTTGGCACAATAATGTAGTTCCAAGTTCTATCGCTATGGTTTGTATCCTATTGAAGTAGCCCCAAGCAGAGACTGACGAGAATCACATTCATTGAAATTGGTTCCCAAGCTTCCAAAAAACTACGAGTTTCCTGAAATCTCAGCAAACATTTTTTCACCCAATCTTGATGATACTTGCAGGTAATGATCAGTACACCAATCCCACTTGGTTCACCAAATTTCGTTCTTATAGGTTAAACCGTTCCTTTGCAGTAACCGTTTTCATGTTTAGGTTTCACTCTGTTTTCTCCTATATGGATACATGTAGTTGGAACTCTAAATCAAACACGGTTGTGTGCTAGCTCTTTGAAACCCTGCAAAATAATGTAGTTCCAAGTTCTATGGCTATGGTTTGTGTCCTATTGAAGTAGCTCCAAGCAGAGACTGACGAGAATCACTTTCATTGAAAGGGGTTGCCAAGCTTCCAAAAAACTACGAGTTTCCTGAAATCTCAGCAAACATTTTTTTCACCAATCTTGATGATACTTGCAGGTAATGATCAGTAATCCAATCCCATTTGGCTCACCAATTTCGTCTTCTAGGTTAAACCGTTCCTTTGCAGTAACCGTTTTCATGTTTAGGTTTCACTCTGTTTTCTCCTATATGGATACATGTAGTTGGAACTCTAAATCAAACACGGTTTGTGCTAGGTCTTTGAAACTTGGCACAATAATGTAGCTCCAAGTTCTATGGCTATGGTTTGTGTCCTATTGAAGTAGGCCCAAGCAGAGACTGAAGAGAATCACTTACATTGAAAGGGGTTGCCAAGCTTCCAAAAACTACGAGTTTCCTGAAATCTCAGCAAACATTTTTTCACCAATCTTGATGATACTTGCAGATAATGATCAGTACACCAATTCCACTTGGCTCACCAAATTTCGTTCTTCTAGGTTAAACGGTTCCTTTTTAGCA
This sequence comes from Urocitellus parryii, assembly GCF_045843805.1. Lineage (NCBI taxonomy): Eukaryota > Metazoa > Chordata > Mammalia > Rodentia > Sciuridae > Urocitellus > Urocitellus parryii. Next base: position 25,887 of record NW_027552021.1, on the reverse strand, counting down.
ACCGTTTTCATGTTTAGGTTTCACTCTCTTTTGACCTATATGGATACATGTAGTTGGAACTCTAAATCAAATGCGGTTTGTGCTAGCTCTTTGAAACTTGGCACAATAATGTAGTTCCAAGTTCTATCGCTATGGTTTGTGTCCTATTGAAGTAGCCCCAAGCAGAGACTGACGAGAATCACTTTCATTGAAAGGGGTTGCCAAGCTTCCAAAAAAACTACGAGTTTCCTGAAATCTCAGCAAACATTTTTTCACCAATCTTGATGATACTTGCAGGTAATGATCAGTAATCCAATCCCACTTGGCTCACCAAATTTCGTTCTTCTAGGTTTTAACGTTCTTTGCAGTAACCGTTTTCATGTTTAGGTTTCACTCTGTTTTCTCCTGTATGGATACATGTAGTTGGAACTCTAAATCAAACACGGTTTGTGCTAATTCTTTGAAACTTGGCACAATAATGTAGTTCCAAGTTCTATGGCTATGGTTTGTGTCCTATTGAAGTAGCTCCAAGCCAGAGACTGACGAGAATCACTTTCATTGAAAGGGTTTTGCCAAGCTTCCGTAAAACTACGAGTTTCCTGAAATCTCAGCAAACATTTTTCACCAATCTTGATGATACTTGCAGGTAATGATCAGTAATCCAATCCCATTTGGCTCACCAATTTCGTCTTCTAGGTTAAACCGTTCCTTTGCAGTAACCGTTTTCATGTTTAGGTTTCACTCTGTTTTCTCCTATATGGATACATGTAGTTGGAACTCTAAATCAAACACGGTTTGTGCTAGGTCTTTGAACTTGGCACAATAATGTAGTTCCAAGTTCTATGGCTATGGTTTGTGTCCTATTGAAGTAGCCCCAAGCAGAGACTGAAGAGAATCACTTACATTGAAAGGGGTTGCCAAGCTTCCCAAAAACTACGAGTTTCCTGAAATCTCAGCAAACATTTTTTCACCAATCTTGATGATACTTGCAGATAATGATCAGAACACCAATCCACTTGGCTCACCAAATTTCGTTCTTCTAGGTTAAACGGTTCCTTTTTAGCAACCGTTTTCATGTTTAGGTTTCACTCTCTTTTGACCTATATGGATACATGTAGTTGGAACTCTAAATCAAATGCGGTTTGTGCTAGCTCTTTGAAACTTGGCACAATAATGTAGTTCCAAGTTCTATCGCTATGGTTTGTGTCCTATTGAAGTAGCCCCAAGCAGAGACTGACGAGAATCACTTTCATTGAAAGGGGTTGCCAAGCTTCCAAAAAACTACGAGTTTCCTGAAATCTCAGCAAACATTTTTTCACCAATCTTGATGATACTTGCAGGTAATGATCAGTAATCCAATCCCACTTGGCTCACCAAATTTCGTTCTTCTAGGTTAAACCGTTCCTTTGCAGTAACCGTTTTCATGTTTAGGTTTCACTCTGTTTTCTCCTGTATGGATACATGTAGTTGGAACTCTAAATCAAACACGGTTTGTGCTAATTCTTTGAAACTTGGCACAATAATGTAGTTCCAAGTTCTATCGCTATGGTTTGTGTCCTATTGAAGTAGCCCGAAGCAGAGACTGACGAGAATCACTTTCATGAAAGGGGTTGCCAAGCTTCCAAAAACTACGAGTTTCCTGAAATCTCACCAAACATTTTCACCCAATCTTGATGATACTTGCAGGTAATGATCAGTACACCAATGCCACTTGGCTCACCAAATTTCGTTCTTCTAGGTTAAACCGTTCCTTTGCAGTAACCGTTTTCATGTTTAGGTTTCACTCTGTTTTCTCCTATATGGATACATGTAGTTGGAACCCTAAATCAAACACGGTTTGTGCTAGCTCTTTAAAACTTGGCACAATAATGTAGTTCCAAGTTCTATGGCTATGGTTTGTGTCCTATTGAAGTAGCCCCAAGCAGAGACTGACCAGAATCACTTTCATTGGAAGGGGTTGCCAAGCTTCCAAAAAACTACGAGTTTCCTGAAATCTCAGCAAACATTTTTTCACCAATCTTGATGATACTTGCAGATAATGATCAGTACACCAATCCCACTTGGCTCACCAAATTTCGTTCTTCTAGGTTAAACCGTTCCTTTTTAGCAACCGTTTTCATGTTTAGGTTTCACTCTGTTTTCTCCTAACTGGATACATGTAGTTGGAACTCTAAATCAAACACGGTTTGTGCTAGCTCTTTGAAACTTGGCACAATAATGTAGTTCCAAGTCCTATCGCTATGGTTTGTATCCTATTGAAGTAGCCCCAAGCAGAGACTGACGAGAATCACATTCATTGAAATTGGTTCCCAAGCTTCCAAAAAACTACGAGTTTCCTGAAATCTCAGCAAACATTTTTTCACCAATCTTGATGATACTTGCAGGTAATGATCAGTAATCCAAATCCCACTTGGCTCACCAAATTTCGTTCTTCTAGGTTAAACCGTTCCTTTGCAGTAACCGTTTTCATGTTTAGGTTTCACTCTGTTTTCTCCTATATGGATACATGTAGTTGGAACTCTAAATCAAACACGGTGTGTGCTAATTCTTTGAAACTTGGCACAATAATGTAGTTCCAAGTTCTATCGCTATGGTTTGTGTCCTATTGAAGTAGCTCCAAGCAGAGACTGACGAGAATCACTTTCATTGAAAGGGGTTGCCAAGCTTCCAAAAAACTACGAGTTTCCTGAAATCTCAGCAAACATTTTTTCACCAATCTTGATGATACTTGCAGGTAATGATCAGTAATCCAATCCCATTTGGCTCACCAATTTCGTCTTCTAGGTTAAACCGTTCCTTTGCAGTAACCGTTTTCATGTTTAGGTTTCACTCTGTTTTCTCCTATATGGATACATGTAGTTGGAACCCTAAATCAAACACGGTTTGTGCTAGGTCTTTGAAACTTGGCACAATAATGTAGCTCCAAGTTCTATGGCTATGGTTTGTGTCCTATTGAAGTAGCCCCAAGCAGAGACTGACCAGAATCACTTTCATTGGAAGGGGTTGCCAAGCTTCCCAAAAACTACGAGTTTCCTGAAATCTCAGCAAACATTTTTTCACCAATCTTGATGATACTTGCAGATAATGATCAGTACACCAATCCCACTTGGCTCACCAAATTTCGTTCTTCTAGGTTAAACGGTTCCTTTTTAGCAACCGTTTTCATGTTTAGGTTTCACTCTCTTTTGACCTATATGGATACATGTAGTTGGAACTCTAAATCAAATGCGGTTTGTGCTAGCTCTTTGAACTTGGCACAATAATGTAGTTCCAAGTTCTATCGCTATGGTTTGTGTCCTATTGAAGTAGCCCCAAGCAGAGACTGACGAGAATCACTTTCATTGAAAGGGGTTGCCAAGCTTCCAAAAAACTACGAGTTTCCTGAAATCTCAGCAAACATTTTTTCACCAATCTTGATGATACTTGCAGGTAATGATCAGTAATCCAATCCCACTTGGCTCACCAAATTTCGTTCTTCTAGGTTAAACCGTTCCTTTGCAGTAACCGTTTTCATGTTTAGGTTTCACTCTGTTTTCTCCTGTATGGATACATGTAGTTGGAACTCTAAATCAAACACGGTTTGTGCTAATTCTTTGAAACTTGGCACAATAATGTAGTTCCAAGTTCTATCGCTATGGTTTGTGTCCTATTGAAGTAGCCCGAAGCAGAGACTGACGAGAATCACTTTCATTGAAAGGGTTTTGCCAAGCTTCCGTAAAACTACGAGTTTCCTGAAATCTCACCAAACATTTTTCACCCAATCTTGATGATACTTGCAGGTAATGATCAGTACACCAATGCCACTTGGCTCACCAAATTTCGTTCTTCTAGGTTAAACCGTTCCTTTGCAGTAACCGTTTTCATGTTTAGGTTTCACTCTGTTTTCTCCTATATGGATACATGTAGTTGGAACCCTAAATCAAACACGGTTTGTGCTAGCTCTTTAGAAAACTTGGCACAATAATGTAGTTCCAAGTTCTATGGCTATGGTTTGTGTCCTATTGAAGTAGCCCCAAGCAGAGACTGACCAGAATCACTTTCATTGGAAGGGGTTGCCAAGCTTCCAAAAAACTACGAGTTTCCTGAAATCTCAGCAAACATTTTTCACCAATCTTGATGATACTTGCAGATAATGATCAGTACACCAGTCCCACTTGGCTCACCAAATTTCGTTCTTCTAGGTTAACCGTTCCTTTTTAGCAACCGTTTTCATGTTTAGGTTTCACTCTCTTTTGACCTATATGGATACATGTAGTTGGAACTCTAAATCAAATGCGGTTTGTGCTAGCTCTTTGAAACTTGGCACAATAATGTAGTTCCAAGTTCTATCGCTATGGTTTGTGTCCTATTGAAGTAGCCCCAAGCAGAGACTGACGAGAATCACTTTCATTGAAAGGGGTTGCCAAGCTTCCAAAAAAACTACGAGTTTCCTGAAATCTCAGCAAACATTTTTTCACCAATCTTGATGATACTTGCAGGTAATGATCAGTAATCCAATCCCACTTGGCTCACCAAATTTCGTTCTTCTAGGTTAAACCGTTCCTTTGCAGTAACCGTTTTCATGTTTAGTTTCACTCTGTTTTCTCCTGTATGGATACATGTAGTTGGAACTCTAAATCAAACACGGTTTGTGCTAATTCTTTGAAACTTGGCACAATAATGTAGTTCCAAGTTCTATCGCTATGGTTTGTGTCCTATTGAAGTAGCCCGAAGCAGAGACTGACGAGAATCACTTTCATTGAAAGGGTTTTGCCAAGCTTCCGTAAAACTACGAGTTTCCTGAAATCTCACCAAACATTTTTCACCCAATCTTGATGATACTTGCAGGTAATGATCAGTACACCAATGCCACTTGGCTCACCAAATTTCGTTCTTCTAGGTTAAAACCGTTCCTTTGCAGTAACCGTTTTCATGTTTAGGTTTCACTCTGTTTTCTCCTATATGGATACATGTAGTTGGAACCCTAAATCAAACACGGTTTGTGCTAGCTCTTTAAAACTTGGCACAATAATGTAGTTCCAAGTTCTATGGCTATGGTTTGTGTCCTATTGAAGTAGCCCCAAAGCAGAGACTGACCAGAATCACTTTCATTGAAAGGGGTTGCCAAGCTTCCAAAAAACTACGAGTTTCCTGAAATCTCAGCAAACATTTTTTCACCAATCTTGATGATACTTGCAGATAATGATCAGTACACCAATCCCACTTGGCTCACCAAATTTCGTTCTTCTAGGTTAAACCGTTCCTTTTTAGCAACCGTTTTCATGTTTAGGTTTCACTCTGTTTTCTCCTAACTGGATACATGTAGTTGGAACTCTAAATCAAACACGGTTTGTGCTAGCTCTTTGAAACTTGGCACAATAATGTAGTTCCAAGTTCTATCGCTATGGTTTGTATCCTATTGAAGTAGCCCCAAGCAGAGACTGACGAGAATCAAATTCATTGAAATTGGTTCCCAAGCTTCCAAAAAACTACGAGTTTCCTGAAATCTCAGCAAACATTTTTTCACCCAATCTTGATGATACTTGCAGGTAATGATCAGTACACCAATCCCACTTGGTTCACCAAATTTCGTTCTTATAGGTTAAACCGTTCCTTTGCAGTAACCGTTTTCATGTTTAGGTTTCACTCTGTTTTCTCCTATATGGATACATGTAGTTGGAACTCTAAATCAAACACGGTGTGTGCTAGCTCTTTGAAACCCTGCAAAATAATGTAGTTCCAAGTTCTATGGCTATGGTTTGTGTCCTATTGAAGTAGCTCCAAGCAGAGACTGACGAGAATCACTTTCATTGAAAGGGGTTGCCAAGCTTCCAAAAAACTACGAGTTTCCTGAAATCTCAGCAAACATTTTTTCACCAATCTTGATGATACTTGCAGGTAATGATCAGTAATCCAATCCCATTTGGCTCACCAATTTCGTCTTCTAGGTTAAACCGTTCCTTTGCAGTAACCGTTTTCATGTTTAGGTTTCACTCTGTTTTCTCCTATATGGATACATGTAGTTGGAACTCTAAATCAAACACGGTTTGTGCTAGGTCTTTGAAACTTGGCACAATAATGTAGCTCCAAGTTCTATGGCTATGGTTTGTGTCCTATTGAAGTAGGCCAAAGCAGAGACTGAAGAGAATCACTTACATTGAAAGGGGTTGCCAAGCTTCCCAAAAACTACGAGTTTCCTGAAATCTCAGCAAACATTTTTTCACCAATCTTGATGATACTTGCAGATAATGATCAGTACACCAATCCCACTTGGCTCACCAAATTTCGTTCTTCTAGGTTAAACGGTTCCTTTTTAGCAACCGTTTTCATGTTTAGGTTTCACTCTCTTTTGACCTATATGGATACATGTAGTTGGAACTCTAAATCAAATGCGGTTTGTGCTAGCTCTTTGAAACTTGGCACAATAATGTAGTTCCAAGTTCTATCGCTATGGTTTGTGTCCTATTGAAGTAGCCCCAAGCAGAGACTGACGAGAATCACTTTCATTGAAAGGGGTTGCCAAGCTTTCAAAAAAACTACGAGTTTCCTGAAATCTCAGCAAACATTTTTTCACCAATCTTGATGATACTTGCAGGTAATGATCAGTAATCCAATCCCACTTGGCTCACCAAATTTCGTTCTTCTAGGTTAAACCGTTCCTTTGCAGTAACCGTTTTCATGTTTAGGTTTCACTCTGTTTTCTCCTGTATGGATACATGTAGTTGGAACTCTAAATCAAACACGGTTTGTGCTAATTCTTTGAAACTTGGCACAATAATGTAGTTCCCAGTTCTATGGCTATGGTTTGTGTCCTATTGAAGTAGCCCGAAGCAGAGACTGACGAGAATCACTTTCATTGAAAGGGTTTTGCCAAGCTTCCGTAAAACTACGAGTTTCCTGAAATCTCACCAAACATTTTTCACCCAATCTTGATGATACTTGCAGGTAATGATCAGTACACCAATGCCACTTGGCTCACCAAATTTCGTTCTTCTAGGTTAAACCGTTCCTTTGCAGTAACCGTTTTCATGTTTAGGTTTCACTCTGTTTTCTCCTATATGGATACATGTAGTTGGAACCCTAAATCAAACACGGTTTGTGCTAGCTCTTTAAAACTTGGCACAATAATGTAGTTCCAAGTTCTATGGCTATGGTTTGTGTCCTATTGAAGTAGCCCCAAGCAGAGACTGACGAGAATCACTTTCATTGAAAGGGGTTGCCAAGCTTCCAAAAAACTACGAGTTTCCTGAAATCTCAGCAAACATTTTTTCACCAATCTTGATGATACTTGCAGATAATGATCAGTACACGAATCCCACTTGGCTCACCAAATTTCGTTCTTCTAGGTTAAACCGTTCCTTTTTAGCAACCGTTTTCATGTTTAGGTTTCACTCTGTTTTCTCCTATCTGGATACATGTAGTTGGAACTCTAAATCAAACACGGTTTGTGCTAGCTCTTTGAAACTTGGCACAATAATGTAGTTCCAAGTTCTATCGCTATGGTTTGTATCCTATTGAAGTAGCCCCAAGCAGAGACTGACGAGAATCACATTCATTGAAATTGGTTCCCAAGCTTCCAAAAAACTATGAGTTTCCTGAAATCTCAGCAAACATTTTTTCACCCAATCTTGATGATACTTGCAGGTAATGATCAGTACACCAATCCCTCTTGGTTCACCAAATTTCGTTCTTATAGGTTAAACCGTTCCTTTGCAGTAACCGTTTTCATGTTTAGGTTTCACTCTGTTTTCTCCTATCTGGATACATGTAGTTGGAACTCTAAATCAAACACGGTTTGTGCTAGGTCTTTGAAACTTGGCACAATAATGTAGTTCCAAGTTCTATCGCTATTTTTTGTGTCCTATTGAAGTAGCTGCAAGCAGAGACTGACGAGAATCACTTTCATTGAAAGGGGTTGCCAAGCTTCCAAAAAACTACGAGTTTCCTGAAATCTCAGCAAACATTTTTTCACCAATCTTGATGATACTTGCAGGTAATGATCAGTAATCCAATCCCACTTGGCTCACCAAATTTCGTTCTTCTAGGGTAAACCGTTCCTTTGCAAGAACCGTTTTCATGTTTAGGTTTCACTCTGTTTTCTCCTATATGGATACATGTAGTTGGAACTCTAAATCAAACACGGTTTGTGCTAATTCTTAGAAACTTGGCACTATAATGTAGTTCCAAGTTCTATCGCTATGGTTTGTGTCCTATTGCAGTAGCCCCAAGCAGAGACTGATGAAAATCACTTTCATTGAAAGTGGTTGCCAAGCTTCCGTAAAACTACGAGTTTCCTGAAATCTCAGCAAACATTTTTTCACCCAATCTTGATGATACTTGCAGGTAATGATCAGTACACCAATCCCACTTGGTTCACCATATTTCGTTCTTCTAGGTTAAACCGTTCCTCTGCAGTAACCGTTTTCGTGTTTAGGTTTCACTCTGTTTTCTCCTATAGGGATACATGTAGTTCGAACTCTAAATCAAACACGGATTGTGCTAGCTCTTTGAAACTTGGCACAATAATGTAGTTCCAAGTTCTATGGCTATGGTTTGTGTCCTATTGAAGTAGCCCCAAGCAGAGACTGACGAGAATCACTTTCATTGAAAGGGGTTGCCAAGCTTCCAAAAAACTACGAGTTTCCTGAAATCTCAGCAAGCATTTTTTCACCAATCTTGATGATACTTGCAGATAATGATCAGTACACCAATCCCACTTGGCTCACCAAATTTCGTTCTTCTAGGTTAAACCGTTCCTTTGTAGCAACCGTTTTCATGTTTAGGTTTCACTCTGGTTTCTCCTATATGGATATATGTAGTTGGAACTCTAAATCAAACACGGTGTGTGCTAGCTCTTTGAAACCCTGCACAATAATGTAGTTCCAAGTTCTCTCGCTATGGTTTGTGTCCTGTTGTAGTAGCCCCAAGCAGAGACTGACGAGAATCCCATTCATTGAAACAGGTTGCCAAGCTTCCAAAAAACTACGAGTTTCCTGAAATCTCAGCAAACATTTTTTCACCCAATCTTGATGATACTTGCAGGTAATGATCAGTACACCAATCCCACTTGGCTCACCAAATTTCGTTCTTCTAGGTTAAACCGTTCCTTTGTAGCAACCGTTTTCATGTTTAGGTTTCACTCTGTTTTCTCCTATATGGATATATGTAGTTGGACCTCTAAATCAAACACGGTTTGTGCTCGCTCTTTGAAACTTGGTACAATAATGTAGTTCCAAGTTCTGTCGCTATGTTTTGTGTCCTATTGAAGTAGCCCCAAGCAGAGACTGAGGAGAATCACTTTTATTGAAAGGGGTTGCCAAGCTTCAAAAAAACTACTATTTCCTTAAATCTGAGCAAACGTTTTTTCACCCAATCTTGATAATACTTGCAGGTAATGATTAGTACACCAATCCCACTTGGCTCACCTAATTTTGTTCTTCTAGGTTAAACCGTTCCTTTGCAGTAACCGTTTTCATATTTAGGTTTCACTCTTAGCTCTTTGAAACTTGGCACAATAATGTAGTTCCAAGTTCTATCGCTATGGTTTGTGTCCTATTGAAGTAGCCCCAAGCAGAGACTGACGAGAATCACTTTCATTGAAAGGGGTTGCCAAGCTTCCAAAACACTACGAGTTTCCTGAAATCTCAGCAAACATTTTTTCACCAATCTTGATGATACTTGTAGATAATGATCAGTACACCAATCCCACTTGGCTCACCAAATTTCGTTCTTCTAGGTTAAACCGTTCCTTTGTAGCAACCGTTTTCATGTTTAGGGTTCACTCTGGTTTCTCCTATATGGATATATGTAGTTGGAACTCTAAATCAAACACGGTGTGTGCTAGCTCTTTGAAACCCTGCACAATAATGTAGTTCCAAGTTCTATCGCTATGGTTTGTGTCCTGTTGAAGTAGCCCCAAGCAGAGACTGACGAGAATCCCATTCATTGAAACAGGTTGCCAAGCTTCCAAAAAACTACGAGTTTCCTGAAATCTCAGCAAACATTTTTTCACCCAATCTTGATGATACTTGCAGGTAATGATCAGTACACCAATCCCACTTGGCTCACCAAATTTCGTTCTTCTAGGTTAAACCGTTCCTTTGTAGCAACCGTTTTCATGTTTAGGTTTCACTCTGTTTTCTCCTATATGGATGTATGTCGTTGGACCTCTAAATCAAACACGGTTTGTGCTAGCTCTTTGAAACTTGGTACAATAATGTAGTTCCAAGTTCTGTCGCTATGTTTTGTGTCCTATTGAAGTAGCCCCAAGCAGAGACTGACGAGAATCACTTTCATTGAAAGGGGTTGCCAAGCTTCCAAAAAACTACGAGTTTCCTGAAATCTCAGCAAACATTTTTTCGCCAATCTTGATGATACTTGCAGGTAATGATCAGTACACCAATCCCACTTGGTTCACCAAATTTCGTTCTTCTAGGTTAAACCGTTCCTCTGCAGTAATCGTTTTCATGTTTAGGTTTCACTCTGTTTTCTCCTATACGGATACATGTAGTTGGAACTCTAAATCAAACACGGTTTGTGCTAGCTTTTGAACTTGGCACAATAATGTAGTTCCAAGTTCTATGGCTATGGTTTGTGTCCGATGGAAGTAGCCCCAAGCAGAGACTGACGAGAATCACTTTCATTGAAAGGGGTTGCCAAGCTTCCAAAAAACTACGGGTTTCCTGAAATCTCAGCAAACATTTTTTCACCAATCTTGATGATACTTGCAGGTAACGATTAGTATACCAATCCCACTTGGCTCACCACATTTCGTTCTTCTAGGTTACACCATTCCTTTGCAGTAACCGTTTTCATGTTTAGGTTTCACTCTGTTTTCTCCTATATGGATACATATATTTGGAACTCTAAATCAAACACGGTTTGTGATAGCTCTCTGAAACTTTTCACAATAAGGTAGTTGCAAGTTCCATCACTATGGTTTGTGTCCTATTGAAGTAGCCCCAAGCAGAGACTGACGAGAATCACTTTCATTGAAAGGGGTTGCCAAGCTTCCAAAAAAACTACGAGTTTCCTGAAATCTCAGCAAACACTTCTTCACCAATATTGATGATACTTGCAGTTAATGATCAGTAATCCAATCCCACTTGGCTCACCAAATTTCGTTCTTCTAGGTTAAACCGTTCCTTTGCAGTAACCGTTTTCATGTTTAGGTTTCACTCTGTTTTCTCCTATATGGATACATGTAGTTGGACCTCTAAATCAAACACGGTTTGTGCTAGCTCTTTGAAACTTGGCACAATAATGTAGTTCCAAGTTCTATGGCTATGGTTTGTGTCCTATTGAAGTAGCCCAAAGCAGAGACTGACGAGAATCACTTTCATTGAAAGGGGTTGCCAAGCTTCCAAAAAACTACGAGTTTCCTGAAATCTCAGCAAACATTTTTTCACCAATCTTGATGATACTTGCAGATAATGATCAGTACACCAATCCCACTTGGCTCACCAAATTTCGTTCTTCTAGGTTAAACCGTTCCTTTTTAGCAACCGTTTTCATGTTTAGGTTTCACTCTGTTTTCTCCTATATGGATACATGTAGTTGGAACTCTAAATCAAAGACGGTTTGTGCTAGCTCTTTGAAACCAGGCACAATAATGTAGTTCCAAGTTCTATGGCTATGGTTTGTGTCCTATTGAAGTAGCCCCAAGCAGAGACTGACGAGAATCACTTTCATTGAAAGGGGTTGCCAAGCTTCCAAAAATCTACGAGTTTTCTGAAATCTCAGCAAACATTTTTTCACCCAATCTTGATGATACTTGCAGGTAATGATCAGTACACCAATCCCACTTGGCTCACAAAATTTCGTTCTTCTAGGTTAAACCGTTCCTTTGCAGTAACCGTTTTCATGTTTAGGTTTCACTCTGTTTTCTCCTATATGGATACATGTAGTTGGAACTCTAAATCAAACACGGTTTGTGCTAGCTCTTTTAAACTTGGCACAATAATATCGTTCAAAGTTCTATGGCTATGGTTTGTGTCCTATTGAAGTAGCCCCAAGCAGAGACTGAGGAGAATCACTTTCATTGAAAGGGGTTGCCAAGCTTCCAAAAAAACTACGAGTTTCCTGAAATCTCACCAAACATTTTTTCACCAATCTTGACGATACTTGCAGGTAATGATCAGTAATCCAATCAAAATTGCCTCACCAAATTTCGTTCTTCTAGGTTAAACCGTTCCTTTGCAGGAACCCTTTTCATGTTTAGGTTTCACTCTGTTTACTCCTATATGGATACATGTAGTTGGAACTCTAAATCAAACACGGTTTGTGCTAATTCTTTGAATCTTGGCACAATAATGTAGTTCCAAGTTCTATCGCTATGGTTTGTGTCCTATTGAAGTAGCCCCAAGCAGAGACTGACGAGAATCACTTTCATTGAAAGGGGTTGCCAAGCTTCCAAAAAAACTACGAGTTTCCTGAAATCTCACCAAACATTTTTTCACCAATCTTGATGATACTTGCAGGTAATGATCAGTAATCCAATCCCACTTGGCTCACCAAATTTCGTTCTTCTAGGTTAAACCGTTCCTTTGCAGTAACCGTTTTCATGTTTAGGTTTCACTCTGTTTTCTCCTATATGGATACATGTAGTTGGAACCCTAAATCAAACACGGTTTGTGCTAGCTCTTTAAAACTTGGCACAATAATGTAGTTCCAAGTTCTATGGCTATGGTTTGTGTCCTATTGAAGTAGCCCAAAGCAGAGACTGACGAGAATCACTTTCATTGAAAGGGGTTGCAAGCTTCCAAAAAACTACGAGTTTCCTGAAATCTCAGCTAACATTTTTTCACCAATCTTGATGATACTTACAGGTAATGATCAGTACACCAATCCCACTTGGCTCACGAAATTTTGTTCTTCTAGGTTAAACCATTCCTTTGCAAGAACCGTTTTCATGTTTAGGTTTCACTCTGTTTTCTCCTATATGGATACATGTAGTTGGAACTCTAAATCAAACACGGTTTGTGCTAATTTTTGAAACTTGGCACAATAATGTAGTTCCAAGTTCTATCGCTATAGTTTGTGTCCTATTGAAGTAGCCCGAAGCAGAGACTGACGAGAATTACTTTCATTGAAAGGGGTTGCCAAGCTTCCAAAAAACTACGAGTTTCCTGAAATCTCAGCAAACATTTTTTCACCAATCTTGATGATACTTGCAGGTAATGATCAGTACACCAATCCCACTTGGCTCACCAAATTTCGTTCTTCTAGGTTAAACCGTTCCTTTGCAGTAACCGTTTTCATGTTTAGGTTTCACTCTGTTTTCTCCTATATGGAAACATGTAGTTGGAACTCTAAATCAAACACGGTGTGTGCTAGCTCTTTGAAACCCTGCACAATAATGTAGTTCCAAGTTCTATCGCTATGGTTTTTGTCCTATTGAAGTAGCCCGAAGCAGAGACTGACGAGAATCACTTTCATTAAAAGGGGTTGCCAAGCTTCCGTAAAACTACGAGTTTCCTGAAATCTCAGCAAACATTTTTTCACCCAATCTTGATGATACTGGCAGGTAATGATCAGTACACCAATCCCACTTGGCTCACCAAATTTGGTTCTTCTAGGTTAAACCGTTCCTTTGCAGTAACCGTTTTCATGTTTAGGTTTCACTCTGTTTTCTCCTATATGGATACATGTAGTTGGAACTCTAAATCAAACACGGTTTGTGCTAGCTCTTTGAAACTTGGCTCAATAATATAGTTCCAAGTTCTATGGCTATGGTTTGTGTCCTATTGAAGTAGCTCCAAGCAGAGACTGACGAGAATCACTTTCATTGAAAGGGGTTGCCAAGCTTCCAAAAAACTACGAGTTGCCTGAAATCTCAGCAAACATTTTTTCACCAATCTTGATGATACTTGCAGGTAATGATCAGTAATCCAATCCCACTTGGCTCACCAAATTTCGTTCTTCTAGGTTAAACCGTTCCTTTGCAGTAACCGTTTTCATGTTTAGGTTTCACTCTGTTTTCTCCTATATGGATACATGTAGTTGGAACTCAAAATTAAACACGGTTTGTCCTAATTCTTTGAAACTTGGTACAATAATGTAGTTCCAAGTTCTATCGCTATGGTTTGTGTCCTATTGAAGTAGCCCGAAGCAGAGACTGACGAGAATCACTTTCATTGAAAGGGGTTGCCAAGCTTCCAAAAAACTACGAGTTTCCTGAAATCTCAGCAAACATTTTTTCACCAATCTTGATGATACTTGCAGGTAATGATCAGTAATCCAATCCCACTTGGCTCACCAAATTTCGTTCTTCTAGGTTAAACCGTTCCTTTGCAGTAACCGTTTTCATGTTTAGGTTTCACTCTGTTTTCTCCTATATGGATACATGTAGTTGGAACTCTAAATCAAACACGGTTTGTGCTAGCTCTTTGAAACTTGGCTCAATAATATAGTTCCAAGTTCTATGGCTATGGTTTGTGTCCTATTGAAGTAGCTCCAAGCAGAGACTGACGAGAATCACTTTCATTGAAAGGGGTTGCCAAGCTTCCAAAAAACTACGAGTTTCCTGAAATCTCAGCAAACATTTTTTCACCAATCTTGATGATACTTGCAGGTAATGATCAGTAATCCAATCCCACTTGGATCACCAAATTTCGTTCTTCTAGGTTAAACGGTTCCTTTGCAGTAACCGTTTTCATGTTTAGGTTTCACTCTGTTTTCTCCTATATGGATACAGGTAGTTGGAACTCTAAATCAAACACGGTTTGTGCTAATTCTTTGACTTGGCACAATAATGTAGTTCCAAGTTCTATGGCTATGGTTTGTGTCCTATTGAAGTAGCCCGAAGCAGAGACTGACGTGAATCACTTTCATTGAAAGGGGTTGCCAAGCTTCCATAAAACTACGAGTTTCCTGAAATCTCAGCAAACATTTTTTCACCCAATCTTGATGATACTTGCAGGTAATGATCAGTACACCAATCCCAATTGGTTCACCAGATTTCGTTTTTCTAGGTTAAACCGTTCCTTTGCAGTAACCGTTTTCATGTTTAGGTTTCACTCTGTTTTCTCCTATATGGATACATGTAGTTGGAACTCTAAATCAAACACGGTTTGTGCTAGCTCTTTGAAACATGGCACAATAATGTAGTTCCAAGTTCTATGGCTATGGTTTGAGTCCTATTGAAGTAGCCCCAAGCAGAGACTGACGAGAATCACTTTCATTGAAAGGGGTTGCCAAGCTTCCAAAAAACTGCGAGTTTCCTGAAATCTCAGCAAACATTTTTTCACCAATCTTGATGATACTTGCAGGTAATGATCAGTACACCAATCCCACTTGGCTCACCAAATTTAGTTCTTCTAGGTTAAACCGTTCCTTTGCAGTAACCGTTTTCATGTTTAGGTTTCACTCTATTTTCTCCTATATGGATACATGTATTTGGAACTCTAAATCAAACACGGTTTGTGCTAATTCTTTGAAACTTGGCACAATAATGTAGTTCCAAGTTCTATCGCTATGGTTTGTGTCCTATTGAAGTAGCCCAAAGCAGAGACTGACGAGAATCACTTTCATTGAAAGGGGTTGCCAACCTTCCAAAAAAACTACGAGTTTCCTGAAATCTCACCAAACATTTTTTCACCAATCTTGATGATACTTGCAGGTAATGATCAGTAATCCAATCCCACTTGGCTCACCAAATTTCGTTCTTCTAGGTTAAACCGTTCCTTTGCAGTAACCGTTTTCATGTTTAGGTTTCACTCTGTTTTCTCCTATATGGATACATGTAGTTGGAACTCTAAATCAAACACGGTTTGTGATAGCTCTTTGAAACTTTGCACAATAATGTAGTTGCAAGTTCCATCACTATGTTTTGTGTCCTATTGAAGTAGCCCCAAGCAGAGACTGACGAGAATCACTTTTATTGAAATGGGTTGCCAAGCTTCAAAAAAACTACTATTTCCTTAAATCTGAGCAAAAGTTTTTTAACCCAATCTTGATGATACTTGCAGGTAATGATTGGTACACCAATCCCACTTGGCTCACCAAATTTTGTTCTTCTAGGTTAAACCGTTCCTTTGCAGTAACCGTTTTCATATTTAGGTTTCACTCTGTTTCCTCCTATATGGATACATGCATTTGGAACTCTAAATCAAACACGGTTTGTACTAGCTCTTTGAAACTTGGCACAATAATGTAGTTCCAAGTTCTATCGCTATGGTTTGTGTCCTATTGAAGTAGCCCCAAGCAGAGACTGACAAGAATCACTTTCATTGAAAGGGGTTGCCAAGCTTCCAAAACACTACGAGTTTCCTGAAATCTCAGCTAACATTTTTTCACCAATCTTGATGATACTTGTAGATAATGATCAGTACACCAATCCCACTTGGCTCACCAAATTTCGTTCTTCTAGGTTAAACCGTTCCTTTGTAGCAACCGTTTTCATGTTTAGGTTTCACTCTGGTTTCTCCTATATGGATATATGTAGTTGGAACTCTAAATCAAACACGGTTTGTGCTCGCTCTTTGAAACTTGGCACAATAATGTAGTTCCAAGTTCTATACCTATGGTTTGTGTCCTATTGAAGTAGCCCCAAGCAGAGACTGACGAGAATCACTTTCATTGAAAGGGGTTGCCAAGCTTCCAAAAAACTACGAGTTTCCTGAAATCTCAGCAAACATTTTTTCACCAATCTTGATGATACTTGCAGGTAATGATTAGTATACTAATCCCACTTGGCTCACCAAATTTCGTTCTTCTAGGTTACACCGTTCCTTTGCAGTAACCGTTTTCATGTTTAGGTTTCACTCTGTTTTCTCCTATATGGATACATATATTTGAAACTCTAAATCAAACACGGTTTGTGATAGCTCTTTGAAAATTTGCACATTAATGTAGTTCCAAGTTCCATCACTATGTGTTTGTGTCCTATTGAATTAGCCCCAAGCAGAGACTGACGAGAATCACTTTCATTCAAAGGGGTTGCCAAGCTTCCAAAAAACTACGATTTCCTTAAATCTGAGCAAACGTTTTTTCACCCAATCTTGATGATACTTGCAGGTAATGATTAGTACACCAATCCCACTTGGCTCACCAAATTTTGTTCTTCTAGGTTAAACCGTTCCTTTGCAGTAACCGTTTTCATGTTTAGATTTCACTCTGTTTTCTCCTATATGGATACATGTATTTGGAACTCTAAATCAAACACGGTTTGTGCTAGCTCTTTGAAACTTGGTACAATAATGTAGTTCCAAGTTCTGTCGCTATGTTTTGTGTCCTATTGAAGTAGCCCCAAGCAGAGACTGACGAGAATCACTTTCATTGAAAGGGGTTGCCAAGCTTCCAAAAAACTACGAGTTTCCTGAAATCTCAGCAAACATTTTTTCACCAATCTTGATGATACTTACAGGTAATGATCAGTACACCAATCCCACTTGGCTCACGAAATTTTGTTCTTCTAGGTTAAACCATTCCTTTGCAAGAACCGTTTTCATGTTTAGGTTTCACTCTGTTTTCTCCTATATGGATACATGTATTTGGAACTCTAAATCAAACACGGTTTGTGCTAATTATTTGAAACTTGGCACAATAATGTAGTTCCAAGTTCTATCGCTATGGTTTGTGTGCTATTGAAGTAGCCCGAAGCAGTGACTAACGAGAATCACTTTCATTGAAAGGGGTTGCCAAGCTTCCGAAAAACTACGAGTTTCCTGAAATCTCAGCAAATATTTTTTCACCCAATCTTGATGATACTTGCAGGTAATGATCAGTACACCAATCCCACTTGGTTCACCAAATTTCGTTCTTCTAGGTTAAACCGTTCCTCTGCAGTAATCGTTTTCATGTTTAGGTTTCACTCTGTTTTCTCCTATACGGATACATGTAGTTGGATCTCTAAATCAAACACGGTTTGTGCTAGCTTTTGAAACTTGGCACAATAATGTAGTTCCAAGTTCTATGGCTATGGTTTGTGTCCTATTGAAGTAGTCCCAAGCAGAGACTGACGAGAATCACTTTCATTGAAAGGGGTTGCCAAGCTTCCAAAAAACTACGAGTTTCCTGAAATCTCAGCAAACATTTTTTCACCAATCTTGATGATACTTGCAGGTAATGATCAGTACACCAATCCCACTTGGCTCACCAAATTTCGTTCTTCTAGGTTAAACCGTTCCTTTGTAGCAACCGTTTTCATGTTTAGGTTTCACTCTGTTTTCTCCTATATGGATATATGTAGTTGGACCTCTAAATCAAACACGGTTTGTGCTAGCTCTTTGAAACTTGGTACAATAATATAGTTCCAAGTTCTGTCGCTATGGTTTGTGTCCTATTGAAGTAGCCCTAAGCAGAGACTGACGAGAATCACTTTCATTGAAAGGGGTTGCCAAGCTTCCGTAAAACTACGAGTTTCCTGAAATCTCAGCAAACATTTTTTTTTACCCAATCTTGATGATACTTGCAGGTAATGATCAGTACACCAATCCCACTTGGTTCACCAAATTTCGTTCTTCTATGTTAAACCGTTCCTCTGCAGTAATCGTTTTCATGTTTAGGTTTCACTCTGTTTTCTCCTATACGGATACATGTAGTTGGAACTCTAAATCAAACACGGTTTGTGCTAGCTTTTGAAACTTGGCACAATAATGTAGTTACAAGTTCTATGGCTATGGTTTGTGTCCTATTGAAGTAGCCCCAAGCAGAGACTGAGGAGAATCACTTTCATTGACAGGGGTTGCCAAGCTTCCATAAAAGTACGAGTTTCCTGATCTCAGCAAACATTTTTTCACCAATCTTGATGATACTTGCAGGTAATTATCAGTACACCAATCCCACTTGGCTCACCAAATTTCCTTCCTCTAGGTGAAACCGTTCCTCTCCAGTAACCGTTTTCATGTTTAGGTTTCACTCTGTTTTCTCCTATATGGATATATGTAGTTGGAAGTCTAAATCAAACACGGTTTGTGCTCGCTCTTTGAAACTTGGCACAATAATGTAGTTCCAAGTTCTATGCCTATGGTTTGTGTCCTATTGAAGTAGCCCCAAGCAGAGACTGACGAGAATCACTTTCATTGAAAGGGGTTGCCAAGCTTCCAAAAAACTACGAGTTTCCTGAAATCTCAGCAAACATTTTTTCACCAATCTTGATGATACTTGCAGGTAATGATTAGTATACCAATCCCACTTGGCTCACCAAATTTCGTTCTTCTAGGTTACACCGTTCCTTTGCAGTAACCGTTTTCATGTTTAGGTTTCACTCTGTTTTCTCCTATATGGATACATATATTTGAAACTCTAAATCAAACACGGTTTGTGATAGCTCTTTGAAAATTTGCACATTAATGTAGTTCCAAGTTCCATCTCTATGGTTTGTGTCCTATTGAATTAGCCCCAAGCAGAGACTGACGAGAATCACTTTCATTCAAAGGGGTTGCCAAGCTTCCAAAAAACTACGATTTCCTTAAATATGAGCAAACGTTTTTTCACCCAATCTTGATGATACTTGCAGGTAATGATTAGTACACCAATTCCACTTGGCTCACCAAATTTTGTTCTTCTAGGTTAAACCGTTCCTTTGCAGTAACCGTTTTCATGTTTAGGTTTCACTCTGTTTTCTCCTATATGGATACATGTATTTGGAACTCTAAATCAAACACGGTTTGTGCTAGCTCTTTGAAACTTGGTACAATAATGTAGTTCCAAGTTCTGTCGCTATGTTTTGTGTCCTATTGAAGTAGCCCCAAGCAGAGACTGACGAGAATCACTTTCATTGAAAGGGGTTGCCAAGCTTCCAAAAAACTACGAGTTTCCTGAAATCTCAGCAAACATTTTTTCACCAATCTTGATGATACTTACAGGTAATGATCAGTACACCAATCCCACTTGGCTCACGAAATTTTGTTCTTCTAGGTTAAACCATTCCTTTGCAAGAACCGTTTTCATGTTTAGGTTTCACTCTGTTTTCTCCTATATGGATACATGTAGTTGGAACTCTAAATCAAACACGGTTTGTGCTAATTCTTTGAAACTTGGCACAATAATGTAGTTCCAAGTTCTATCGCTATGGTTTATGTGCTATTGAAGTAGCCCGAAGCAGTGACTGACGAGAATCACTTTCATTGAAAGGGGTTGCCAAGCTTCCGTAAAACTACGAGTTTCCTGAAATCTCAGCAAATATTTTTTCACCCAATCTTCATGATACTTGCAGGTAATGATCAGTACACCAATCCCACTTGGTTCACCAAATTTCGTTCTTCTAGGTTAAACCGTTCCTCTGCAGTAATCATTTTCATGTTTAGGTTTCACTCTGTTTTCTCCTATACGGATACATGTAGTTGGATCTCTAAATCAAAGACGGTTTGTGCTAGCTTTTGAAACTTGGCACAATAATGTAGTTCCAAGTTCTATGGCTATGGTTTGTGTCCTATTGAAGTAGTCCCAAGCAGAGACTGACGAGAATCACTTTCATTGAAAGGGGTTGCCAAGCTTCCAAAAAACTACGAGTTTCCTGAAATCTCAGCAAACATTTTTTCACCAATCTTGATGATACTTGCAGGTAATGATCAGTACACCAGTCCCACTTGGCTCACCAAATTTCGTTCTTCTAGGTTAAACCGTTCCTTTGTAGCAACCGTTTTCATGTTTAGGTTTCACTCTGTTTTCTCCTATATGGATATATGTAGTTGGACCTCTAAATCAAACACGGTTTGTGCTAGCTCTTTGAAACTTGGTACAATAATATAGTTCCACGTTCTGTCGCTATGGTTTGTGTCCTATTGAAGTAGCCCTAAGCAGAGACTGACGAGAATCACTTTCATTGAAAGGGGTTGCCAAGCTTCCGTAAAACTACGAGTTTCCTGAAATCTCAGCAAACATTTTTTTTACCCAATCTTGATGATACTTGCAGGTAATGATCAGTACACCAATCCCACTTGGTTCACCAAATTTCGTTCTTCTATGTTAAACCGTTCCTCTGCAGTAATCGTTTTCATGTTTAGGTTTCACTCTGTTTTCTCCTATACGGATACATGTAGTTGGAACTCTAAATCAAACACGGTTTGTGCTAGCTTTTGAAACTTGGCACAATAATGTAGTTACAAGTTCTATGGCTATGGTTTGTGTCCTATTGAAGTAGCCCCAAGCAGAGACTGACGAGAATCACTTTCATTGAAAGGGGTTGCCAAGCTTCCAAAAAACTACGAGTTTCCTAAAATCTCAGCAAACATTTTTTCACCAATCTTGATGATACTTGCAGGTAATGATCAGTAATCCAATCCCATTAGGCTCACCAAATTTCGTTCTTCTAGTTTACACCATTCCTTTGCAGTAACCGTTTTCATGTTTAGGTTTCACTCTGTTTTCTCCTATATGGATACATATATTTGGAACTCTAAATCAAACACGGTTTGTGATAGCTCTTTGAAACTTTGCACAATAAGGTAGTTGCAAGTTCCATCACTATGGTTTGTGTCCTATTGAAGTAGCCCCAAGCAGAGACTGAGGAGAATCACTTTTATTGAAAGGGGTTGCCAAGCTTCAAAAAAACTACTATTTCCTTAAATCTGAGCAAACGTTTTTTCACCCAATCTGGATGATACTTGCAGGTAATGATTAGTACACCATCCCACTTGGCTCACCTAATTTTGTTCTTCTAGGTTAAACCGTTCCTTTGCAGTAACCGTTTTCATATTTAGGTTTCACTCTTAGCTCTTTGAAACTTGGCACAATAATGTAGTTCCAAGTTCTATCGCTATGGTTTGTGTCCTATTGAAGTAGCCCCAAGCAGAGACTGACAAGAATCACTTTCATTGAAAGGGGTTGCCAAGCTTCCAAAACTCTACGAGTTTCCTGAAATCTCAGCAACATTTTTTCACCAATCTTGATGATACTTGCAGGTAATGATCAGTAATCCAATCCCACTTGGCTCACCAAATTTCGTTCTTCTAGGTTAAACCGTTCCTTTGCAGTAACCGTTTTCATGTTTAGGTTTCACTCTGTATTCTCCTATATGGATACATGTATTTGGAACTCTAAATCAAACACGGTTTGTGCTAGCTCTTTCAAACTTGGCACAATAATGTAGTTCCAAGTTCTATCGCTATGGTTTGTGTCCTATTGAAGTAGCCCTAATCAGAGACTGACGAGAATCACTTTCTTTGAAAGGGGTTGCCAAGCTTCCAAAAAACTACGATTTCCTGAAACTTTAGCAAACATTTTTTCACCCAATCTAGATGATACTGGCAGGTAATGATAAGTACACCAATCCCACTTGGCTCATCCAATTTCGTTCTTCTAGGTTAAACCGTTCCTTTGCAGTAACCGTTTTCAGGTTTAGGTTTCACTCTGTTTTCTCCTATATGGATACATGTATTTGGAACTCTAAAACAAACACGGTTTGTGCTAGCTCTTTGAAACTTGGCACAATAATGCAGTTCCATGTTCTATCACTCCGCTTTGTGTCCTATTGAAGTAGCCCCAAGCAGAGAATGACGAGAATCACTTTCATTGAAAGTGGTTGCCAAGCTTCCGTAAAACTACGAGTTTCCTGAAATCTCAGCAAACATTTTTTCATCCAATCTTGATGATACTTGCAGGTAATGATCAGTACACCAATCCCACTTGGCTCACCAAATTTCGTTCTTCTAGGTTAAACCGTTCCTTTGCAGTAACCGTTTTCATGTTTAGGTTTCACTCTGTTTTCTCCTATACGGATACATGTAGTTGGAACTCTAAATCAAACACGGTTTGTGCTAGCTCTTTGAAACTTGGCACAATAATGTAGTTCCAAGTTCTATGGCTATGGTTTGTGTCCTATTGAAGTAGCCCCAAGCAGAGACTGACGAGAATCACTTTCATTGAAAGGGGTTGACAATCTTCCAAAAAACTACGAGTTTCCTGAAATCTCAGCAAACATTTTTTCACCAATCTTGATGATACTTGCAGGTAATGATCAGTAATCCAATCCCACTTGGCTCACCAAATTTCGTTCTTCTAGGTTAAACCGTTCCTTTGTAGCAACCGTTTTCATGTTTAGGTTTCACTCTGTTTTCTCCTATATGGATATATGTAGTTGGAACTCTAAATCAAACACGGTGTGTGCTAGCTCTTTGAAACCCTGCACAATAATGTAGTACCAAGTTCTATCGCTATGGTTTGTGTCCTATTGAAGTAGCCCCAAGCAGAGACTGACGAGAATCCCATTCATTGAAACAGGTTGCCAAGCTTCCAAAAATCTACGAGTTTCCTGAAATCTCAGCAAACATTTTTTCACCCAATCTTGATGATACTTGCAGGTAATGATCAGTACACCAATCCCACTTGGCTCACCAAATTTCGTTCTTCTAGGTTAAACCGTTCCTTTGCAATAACCGTTTTCATGTTTAGGTTTCACTCTGTTTTCTCCTATATGGATACATGTAGTTGGAACTCTAAATCAAACACGGTTTGTGCTAGCTCTTTGAAACTTGGCACAATAATGTAGTTCCAAGTTCTATGGCTATGGTTTGTGTCCTATTGAAGTAGCCCCAAGCAGAGACTGAAGAGAATCACTTACATAGAAAGGGGTTGCCAAGCTTCCCAAAAACTACGAGTTTCCTGAAATCTCAGCAAACATTTTTTCACCAATCTTGATGATACTTGCAGATAATGATCAGTACACCAATCCCACTTGGCTCACCAAATTTCGTTCTTCTAGGTTAAACGGTTCCTTTTTAGCAACCGTTTTCATGTTTAGGTTTCACTCTGTTTTCTCCTATATGGATACATGTAGTTGGAACTCTAAATCAAACACGGTTTGTGCTAGCTCTTTGAAACTTGGCACAATAATGTAGTTCCAAGTTCAATCGCTATGGTTTGTATCCAATTGAAGTAGCCCCAAGCAGAGACTGACGAGAATCACATTCATTGAAATTGGTTCCCAAGCTTCCAAAAAACTATGAATTTCCTGAAATCTCAGCAAACATTTTTTCACCCAATCTTGATGATACTTGCAGGTAATGATCAGTACACCAATCCCACTTGGCTCACCAAATTTCGTTCTTCTAGGTTAAACCGTTGCTTTGCAGTAACCGTCTTCATGTTTAGGTTTCACTCTGTTTTCTCCTATATGGATACATGTAGTTGGAACTCTAAATCAAACTCGGTGTGTGCTAGCTCTTTGAAACCCTGCACAATAATGTAGTTCCAAGTTCGATGGCTATGGTTTGTGTCCTATTGAAGTAGCTCCAAGCAGAGACTGACGAGAATCACTTTCATTGAAAGGGGTTGCCAAGCTTCCAAAAAACTACGAGTTTCTTGAAATCTCAGCAAACATTTTTTCACCAATCTTGATGATACTTGCAGGTAATGATCAGTAATCCAATCCCACTTGGCTCACCAAATTTCGTTCTTCTAGGTTAAACCGTTCCTTTGCAGTAACCGTTTTCATGTTTAGGTTTCACTCTGTTTTCTCCTATATGGATACATGTAGTTGGAACTCTAAATCAAACACGGTTTGTGCTAGCTCTTTGAAATTGGCACAATAATGTAGTTCCAAGTTCTATCCCTATGGTTTGTGTCCTATTGAAGTAGCCCCAAGCAGAGACTGACAAGAATCACTTTCATTGAAAGTGGTTGCCAAGCTTCCAAAACACTACGAGTTTCCTGAAATCTCAGCAAACATTTTTTCACCAATCTTGATGATACTTGCAGATAATGATCAGTAATCCAATCCCACTTGGCTCACCAAATTTCGTTCTTCTAGGTTAAACCGTTCCTTTGCAGTAACCGTTTTCATGTTTAGGTTTCACTCTGTTATCTCCTATAGGGATACATGTAGTTGGAACTCTAAATCAAACACGGTTTGTGCTAGCTTTTTGAAACTTGGCACAATAATGTAGTTCCAAGTTCTATGGCTATGGTTTGTGTCCTATTGAAGTCGCCCCAAGCAGAGACTGACGAGAATCACTTTCATTGAAAGGGGTTTGCCTAGCTTCCAAAAAACTACGAGTTTCCTGAAATCTCAGCAAACATTTTTTCACCAATCTTGATGATACTTGCAGATAATGATCAGTACACCAATCCCACTTGGCTCACCAAATTTCGTTCTTCTAGGTTAAACCGTTCCTTTGTAGCAACCGTTTTCATGTTTAGGTTTCACTCTGTTTTCTCATATATGGATATATGTAGTTGGAACTCTAAATCAAACACAGTGTGTGCTAGCTCTTTGAAACCCTGCACAATAATGTAGTTCCAAGTTCTATCGCTATGGTTTGTGTCCTGTTGAAGTAGCCCCGAGCAGAGACTGACGAGAATCCCATTCATTGAAACAGGTTGCCAAGCTTCCAAAAAACTACGAGTTTCCTGAAATCTCAGCAAACATTTTTTCACCCAATCTTGATGATACTTGCAGGTAATGATCAGCACACCCATCCCACTTGGTTCACCAAATTTCCTTCTTCTATGTTAAACCGTTCATTTGTAGTAACCATTTTCATGTTTAGGTTTCACTCTGTTTTGTCCTATAGGGATACATGTAGTTGGAACTCTAAATCAAACACGGTTTGTGCTAGCTCTTTGAAACTTGGCACAATAATGTAGTTCCAAGTTCTATGGCTATGGTTTGTGTCCTATTGAAGTAGCCCCAAGCAGAGACTGACGAGAATCACTTTCATTGAAAGGGGTTGCCAAGCTTCCAAAAAACTACGAGTTTCCTGAAATCTCAGCAAACATTTTTTCACCAATCTTGATGATACTTGCAGGTAATGATCAGTAATCCAATCCCACTTGGCTCACCAAATTTCGTTCTTCTAGGTTAAACCGTTCCTTTGCAAGAACCGTTTTCGTGTTTAGGTTTCACTCTGTTTTCTCCTATATGGAAACATGTAGTTGGAACTCTAAATCAAACACGGTTTGTGATAATTCTTTGAAACTAGGCACTATAATGTAGTTCCAAGTTCTATCGCTATGGTTTGTGTCCTATTGCAGTAGCCCCAAGCAGAG
>NW_027552020.1:0-52650 GCF_045843805.1 Urocitellus parryii | reverse complement strand
TGGAACTACATTATTGTGCCAAGTTTCAAAGAGCTAGCACAAACCGTGTTTGATTTAGAGTTTCAACTACATGTATCCATATAGGAGAAAACAGAGTGAAACCTAAACATGAAAACGGTTACTGCAAACGAACGGCTTAACCTAGAAGAACGAAATTTGGTGAGCCAAGTGGGATTGGTGTACTCATCATTACCTGCAAGTATCATCAAGATACGGTGAAAAAATGGTTGCTGAGATTCAGGAAACTCGTAGTTTTTTAGAAGCTTTGCAACCCCTTCCAATTAAAGTGATTCTCGTAAGTCTCTGCTTGGGGCTACTTCAATAGGACACAAACCATAGCGAAAGACACTGAACTACATTATTGTGCCAAGTTTCAAGGAGCTAGCACAAACCGTGTTTGATAGAGAGTTCCAACTACATGTATCCATATAGGAGAAAACAGAGTGAAACCTAAATATGAAAAATGTTACTGCAAACGAACGGTTTAACCTAGAAGAACGAAATTTGGTGAGCCAAGTGGGATTGGTGTACTGATCATTATCTGCCAGTATCATCTAGATTGGGTGAAAAAATGTTTGCTGAGATTTCAGGAAACTCGTAGTTTTTTCGAAGCTTGGCAACCCCTTTCAATGAAAGTGATTCTCGTCAGTCTCTGCTTGGGGTTACTTCATTAGAACACAAACCATAGCGATAGAACTTGGAACTACATTATTGTGCCACGTTTCAAAGAGCTAGCACAAACCGTGTTTGATTTAGAGTTCCAACTACATGTATCCATATAGGAGAAAACAGAGTGAAACCTAAATATGAAAACGGTTACTGCAAAGGAACGGTTTAACCAAGAAGAACGCAATTTGGTGAGCCAAGTGGGATTGGTGTACTGATCATTACCAGCCAATATCATCAAGATTGGGTGAAAAAATGTTTGCTGAGATTTCAGGAAACTCGTAGTTTTTTGGAAGCTTGGTAACCCCTTTCAATGAAAGTGATTCTCTTCAGTCTCTGCTTGGGGTTACTTCAATAGGACACAAACCATAGCGATAGAACTTGGAACTACATTATTGTGCCAAGTTTCAAAGAGCTAGCACAAACCGTGTTTGATTTAGAGTTCCAACTACATGTATCCATATACGAGAAAACAGAGTGAAACCTAAACATGAAAACGGTTACTGCAAACGAACGGTTTAACCTAGAAGAACGAAATTTGGTGAGCCAAGTGGGATTGAGGTACTGATCATTTCCTGCAAGTATCATCAAGATTGGGTGAAAGAATGTTTGCTGAGATTTCAGGAAACTCGTAGTTTTTTAGAAGCTTGGCAACCCCTTTCAATGAAAGTGATTCTCCTCAGTCTCTGCTTGGGGCTACTTCAATAGGACACAAACCATAGCGATAGACCCTGGAACTACATTATTGTGCCAAGTTTCAAAGAGCTAGCACAAACCGTGTTTGTTTTAGAGTTCCAACTATATATATCCATATAGGAGAAAACAGAGTGAAACCTAAACATGAAAACGGTTACTGCAAAGGAACGGTTTAACCTAGAAGAACGAAATTTGGTGAGTCAAGTGGGATTGGTGTACTGATCATTACCTGCCAGTATCATCAAGATTGGGTGAAAAAATGTTTACTGAGATTTCAGGAAACTCGTAGTTTTTTAGAAGCTTGGCAACCCCTTTCAATTAAAGTGATTCTCGTCAATCTCTGCTTGGGGCTAATTCAATAGGACACAAACCATAGCGATAGACCCTGGAACTACATTATTGTGCCAAGATTCAAAGAGCTAGCAGAAACCGTGTTTGATTTAGAGTTCCAACTACATGTATCCATATAGGAGAAAACAGAGTGAAACCTAAATATGAAAACGGTTACTGCAAAGAAATGGTTTAACCTTGAAGAACGAAATTTGGTGAGCCAAGTGGGATTGGTGTACTGATCATTACCAGCCAATATCATCAAGATTGGGTGAAAAAAATGTTTGCTGAGATTTCAGGAAACTCGTAGTTTTTTGGAAGCTTGGTAACCCCTTTCAATGAAAGTGATTCTCGTCAGTCTCTGCTTGGGGTTACTTCAATAGAACACAAACCATAGCGATAGAACTTGGAACTACATTATTGTGCCACGTTTCAAAGAGCTAGTACAAACCGTGTTTGATTTACAGTTCCAACTACATGTATCCATATAGGAGAAAACAGAGTGAAACCTAAACATGAAAACGGTTACTGCAAAGGAACGGTTTAACCTAGAAGAACGAAATTTGGTGAGTCAAGTGGGATTGGTGTACTGATCATTACCTGCCAGTATCATCAAGATTGGGTGAAAAAATGTTTACTGAGATTTCAGGAAACTCGTAGTTTTTTAGAAGCTTGGCAACCCCTTTCAATTAAAGTGATTCTCGTCAATCTCTGCTTGGGGCTACTTCAATAGGACACAAACCATAGCGATAGACCCTGGAACTACATTATTGTGCCAAGATTCAAAGAGCTAGCACAAACCGTGTTTGATTTAGAGTTCCAACTACATGTATCCATATAGGAGAAAACAGAGTGAAACCTAAATATGAAAACGGTTACTGCAAAGAAATGGTTTAAACTTGAAGAACGAAATTTGGTGAGCCAAGTGGGATTGGTGTACTGATCATTACCAGCCAATATCATCAAGATTGGGTGAAAAAAATGTTTGCTGAGATTTCAGGAAACTCGTAGTTTTTTGGAAGCTTGGTAACCCCTTTCAATGAAAGTGATTCTCGTCAGTCTCTGCTTGGGTTTACTTCAATAGAACACAAACCATAGCGATATAACTTGGAACTACATTATTGTGCCACGTTTCAAAGAGCTAGTACAAACCGTGTTTGATTTACAGTTCCAACTACATGTATCCATATAGGAGAAAACAGAGTGAAACCTAAACATGAAAACGGTTACTGCAAAGGAACGGTTCAACCTAGAAGAACGAAATTTGGTGAGCCAAGTGGGATTGGTGTACTGATCATTACCTGCAAGTATCATCAAGATTGGGTGAAAAAATGGTTGCTGAGATTTCAGGATACTCGTAGTTTCTTAGAAGCTTGGCAACCCTTTCAATTAAAGTGATTCTCGTCAGTCTCTGCTTGGAGCTACTTCAATAGGACACAAACCATAGCGATAGACCCTTTAACTACATTATTGTGCCAAGTTTTCAAAGAGCTAGCACAAACCGTGTTTGATTTAGAGTTTCAACTACATGTATCCATATAGGAGAAAACAGAGTGAAACCTAAACATGAAAACGGTTACTGCAAACGAACGGCTTAACCTAGAAGAACGAAATTTGGTGAGCCAAGTGGGATTGGTGTACTGATCATTACCTGCAAGTATCATCAAGCTACGGTGAAAAAATGGTTGCTGAGATTCAGGAAACTCGTAGTTTTTTAGAAGATTGGGAACCCGTTCCAATTAAAGTGATTCTCGTCAGTCTCTGCTTGGGGCTACTTCAATAGGACAAAAACCATAGAGATAGAACTTGGAACTACATTATTGTGCCAAGTTTCAAAGAGCTAGCACAAACCGTGTTTGATTTAGAGTTCCAACTACATGTATCCATATAGGAGAAAACAGAGTGAAACCTAAACATGAAAACGGTTACTGCAAACGAACGGCTTAACCTAGAAGAACGAAATTTGGTGAGCCAAGTGGGATTGGTGTACTGATCATTACCTGCAAGTATCATCAAGATTGGGTGAAAAAATGTTTGCTGAGATTTCAGGAAACTCGTAGTTTTTTAGAAGCTTGGCAACCCCTTCCAATTAAAGTGATTCTCGTAAGTCTCTGCTTGGGGCTACTTCAATAGGACACAAACCATAGCGATAGACACTGGAACTACATTATTGTGCCAAGTTTCAAGGAGCTAGCACAAACCGTGTTTGATTTAGAGTTCCAACTACATGTATCCATATAGGAGAAAACAGAGTGAAACCTAAATATGAAAAATGTTACTGCAAACGAACGGTTTAACCTAGAAGAACGAAATTTGGTGAGCCAAGTGGGATTGGTGTACTGATCATTACCAGCCAACATCATCAAGATTGGGTGAAAAAATGTTTGCTGAGATTTCAGGAAACTCATAGTTTTTTGGAAGCTTGGCAACCCCTTTCAATGAAAGTGATTCTCGTCAGTCTCTGCTTGGGGCTACTTCAATAGGACACAAACCATAGCGATAGACCCTGGAACTACATTATTGTGCCAAGTTCAAAGAGCTAGCACAAACCGTGTTTGATTTAGAGTTCCAACTACATGTATCCATATAGGAGAAAACAGAGTGAAACCTAAATATGAAAACGGTTACTGCAAACGAACGGTTTAACCTAGAAGAACGAAATTTGGTGAGCCAAGTGGGATTGGTGTACTCATCATTACCTGCCAGTATCAACAAGATTGGGTGAAAAAATGGTTGCTGAGATTTCAGGATACTCGTAGTTTCTTAGAAGCTTGGCAACCCTTTCAATTAAAGTGATTCTCGTCAGTCTCTGCTTGGAGCTACTTCAATAGGACACAAACCATAGCGATAGACCCTGGAACTACATTATTGTGCCAAGTTTCAAAGAGATAGCACAAACCGTGTTTGATTTAGAGTTTCAACTACATGTATCCATATAGGAGAAAACAGAGTGAAACCTAAACATGAAAACGGTTACTGCAAACGAACGGCTTAACCTAGAAGAACGAAATTTGGTGAGCCAAGTGGGATTGGTGTACTGATCATTACCTGCAAGTATCATCAAGATACGGTGAAAAAATGGTTGCTGAAATTCAGGAAACTCGTAGTTTTTTGGAAGCTTGGTAACCCCTTTCAATGAAAGTGATTCTCCTCAGTCTCTGCTTGGGGCTACTTCAATAGGACACAAACCATAGCGATAGACCCTTGAACTACATTATTGTGCCAAGTTTCAAAGAGCTAGCACAAACCGTGTTTGTTTTAGAGTTCCAACTATATATATCCATATAGGAGAAAACAGAGTGAAACCTAAACATGAAAACGGTTACTGCAAAGGAACGGTTTAACCTAGAAGAACGAAATTTGGTGAGTCAAGTGGGATTGGTGTACTGATCATTACCTGCCAGTATCATCAAGATTGGGTGAAAAAATGTTTACTGAGATTTCAGGAAACTCGTAGTTTTTTAGAAGCTTGGCAACCCCTTTCAATTAAAGTGATTCTCGTCAATCTCTGCTTGGGGCTAATTCAATAGGACACAAACCATAGCGATAGACCCTGGAACTACATTATTGTGCCAAGATTCAAAGAGCTAGCACAAACCGTGTTTGATTTAGAGTTCCAACTACATGTATCCATATAGGAGAAAACAGAGTGAAACCTAAATATGAAAACGGTTACTGCAAAGAAATGGTTTAACCTTGAAGAACGAAATTTGGTGAGCCAAGTGGATTGGTGTACTGATCATTACCAGCCAATATCATCAAGATTGGGTGAAAAAAATGTTTGCTGCGATTTCAGGAAACTCGTAGTTTTTTGGAAGCTTGGTAACCCCTTTCAATGAAAGTGATTCTCGTCAGTCTCTGCTTGGGGTTACTTCAATAGAACACAAACCATAGCGATAGAACTTGGAACTACATTATTGTGCCACGTTTCAAAGAGCTAGTACAAACCGTGTTTGATTTACAGTTCCAACTACATGTATCCATATAGGAGAAAACAGAGTGAAACCTAAACATGAAAACGCTTACTGCAAAGGAACGGTTTAACCTAGAAGAACGAAATTTGGTGAGTCAAGTGGGATTGGTGTACTGATCATTACCTGCCAGTATCATCAAGATTGGGTGAAAAAATGTTTACTGAGATTTCAGGAAACTCGTAGTTTTTTAGAAGCTTGGCAACCCCTTTCAATTAAAGTGATTCTCGTCAATCTCTGCTTGGGGCTACTTCAATAGGACACAAACCATAGCGATAGACCCTGGAACTACATTATTGTGCCAAGATTCAAAGAGCTAGCACAAACCGTGTTTGATTTAGAGTTCCAACTACATGTATCCATATAGGAGAAAACAGAGTGAAACCTAAATATGAAAACGGTTACTGCAAAGAAATGGTTTAAACTTGAAGAACGAAATTTGGTGAGCCAAGTGGGATTGGTGTACTGATCATTACCAGCCAATATCATCAAGATTGGGTGAAAAAAATGTTTGCTGAGATTTCAGGAAACTCGTAGTTTTTTGGAAGCTTGGTAACCCCTTTCAATGAAAGTGATTCTCGTCAGTCTCTGCTTGGGTTTACTTCAATAGAACACAAACCATAGCGATATAACTTGGAACTACATTATTGTGCCACGTTTCAAAGAGCTAGTACAAACCGTGTTTGATTTACAGTTCCAACTACATGTATCCATATAGGAGAAAACAGAGTGAAACCTAAACATGAAAACGGTTACTGCAAAGGAACGGTTTAACCTAGAAGAACGAAATTTGGTGAGCCAAGTGGGATTGGTGTACTGATCATTACCTGCAAGTATCATCAAGATTGGGTGAAAAAATGGTTGCTGAGATTTCAGGATACTCGTAGTTTCTTAGAAGCTTGGCAACCCTTTCAATTAAAGTGATTCTCGTCAGTCTCTGCTTGGAGCTACTTCAATAGGACACAAACCATAGCGATAGACCCTTTAACTACATTATTGTGCCAAGTTTCAAAGAGCTAGCACAAACCGTGTTTGATTTAGAGTTTCAACTACATGTATCCATATAGGAGAAAACAGAGTGAAACCTAAACATGAAAACGGTTACTGCAAACGAACGGCTTAACCTAGAAGAACGAAATTTGGTGAGCCAAGTGGGATTGGTGTACTGATCATTACCTGCAAGTATCATCAAGCTACGGTGAAAAAATGGTTGCTGAGATTCAGGAAACTCGTAGTTTTTTAGAAGATTGGGAACCCGTTCCAATTAAAGTGATTCTCGTCAGTCTCTGCTTGGGGCTACTTCAAGAGGACAAAAACCATAGAGATAGAACTTGGAACTACATTATTGTGCCAAGTTTCAAAGAGCTAGCACAAACCGTGTTTGATTTAGAGTTCCAACTACATGTATCCATATAGGAGAAAACAGAGTGAAACCTAAACATGAAAACGGTTACTGCAAACGAACGGCTTAACCTAGAAGAACGAAATTTGGTGAGCCAAGTGGGATTGGTGTACTGATCATTACCTGCCAGTATCATCAAGATTGGGTGAAAAAATGTTTGCTGAGATTTCAGGAAACTCGTAGTTTTTTAGAAGCTTGGCAACCCCTTCCAATTAAAGTGATTCTCGTAAGTCTCTGCTTGGGGCTACTTCAATAGGACACAAACCATAGCGATAGACACTGGAACTACATTATTGTGCCAAGTTTCAAGGAGCTAGCACAAACCGTGTTTGATTTAGAGTTCCAACTACATGTATCCATATAGGAGAAAACAGAGTGAAACCTAAATATGAAAAATGTTACTGCAAACGAACGGTTTAACCTAGAAGAACGAAATTTGGTGAGCCAAGTGGGATTGGTGTACTGATCATTACCAGCCAACATCATCAAGATTGGGTGAAAAAATGTTTGCTGAGATTTCAGGAAACTCATAGTTTTTTGGAAGCTTGGCAACCCCTTTCAATGAAAGTGATTCTCGTCAGTCTCTGCTTGGGGCTACTTCAATAGGACACAAACCATAGCGATAGACCCTGGAACTACATTATTGTGCCAAGTTTCAAAGAGCTAGCACAAACCGTGTTTGATTTAGAGTTCCAACTACATGTATCCATATAGGAGAAAACAGAGTGAAACCTAAATATGAAAACGGTTACTGCAAACGAACGGTTTAACCTAGAAGAACGAAATTTGGTGAGCCAAGTGGGATTGGTGTACTCATCATTACCTGCCAGTATCAACAAGATTGGGTGAAAAAATGGTTGCTGAGATTTCAGGATACTCGTAGTTTCTTAGAAGCTTGGCAACCCTTTCAATTAAAGTGATTCTCGTCAGTCTCTGCTTGGAGCTACTTCAATAGGACACAAACCATAGCGATAGACCCTGGAACTACATTATTGTGCCAAGTTTCAAAGAGATAGCACAAACCGTGTTTGATTTAGAGTTTCAACTACATGTATCCATATAGGAGAAAACAGAGTGAAACCTAAACATGAAAACGGTTACTGCAAACGAACGGCTTAACCTAGAAGAACGAAATTTGGTGAGCCAAGTGGGATTGGTGTACTGATCATTACCTGCAAGTATCATCAAGATACGGTGAAAAAATGGTTGCTGAGATTCAGGAAACTCGTAGTTTTTTGGAAGCTTGGTAACCCCTTTCAATGAAAGTGATTCTCCTCAGTCTCTGCTTGGGGCTACTTCAATAGGACACAAACCATAGCGATAGACCCTTGAACTACATTATTGTGCCAAGTTTCAAAGAGCTAGCACAAACCGTGTTTGTTTTAGAGTTCCAACTATATATATCCATATAGGAGAAAACAGAGTGAAACCTAAACATGAAAACGGTTACTGCAAAGGAACGGTTTAACCTAGAAGAACGAAATTTGGTGAGTCAAGTGGGATTGGTGTACTGATCATTACCTGCCAGTATCATCAAGATTGGGTGAAAAAATGTTTACTGAGATTTCAGGAAACTCGTAGTTTTTTAGAAGCTTGGCAACCCCTTTCAATTAAAGTGATTCTCGTCAATCTCTGCTTGGGGCTAATTCAATAGGACACAAACCATAGCGATAGACCCTGGAACTACATTATTGTGCCAAGATTCAAAGAGCTAGCACAAACCGTGTTTGATTTAGAGTTCCAACTACATGTATCCATATAGGAGAAAACAGAGTGAAACCTAAACATGAAAACGGTTACTGCAAAGGAACGGTTTAACCTAGAAGAACGAAATTTGGTGACCCAAGTGGGATTGGTGTACTGATCATTACCTGCAAGTATCATCAAGATTGGGTGAAAAAATGGTTGCTGAGATTTCAGGAAACTCGTAGTTTTTTAGAAGCTTGGCAACCCCGTTCAATTAAAGTGATTCTCGTCAGTCTCTGCTTGGGGCTACTTCAATAGGACAGAAACCATAGCGATAGAACTTGGAAGTGGATTATTATGCCAAGTTTCAAAGAGCTACCACAAACCGTGTTTGATTTAGAGTTCCAACTACATGTATCCATATAGGAGAAAACAGAGTGAAACCTAAATATGAAAACGGTTACTGCAAAGGAACGGTTTAACCTAGAAGAACGAAATTTGATGAGCCAAGTGAGATTGGTGTACTGATCATTACCTGCCAGTATCATCAAGATTGGGTGAAAAAATGTTTGTTGAGATTTCAGGAAACTCGTAGTTTTTTGGAAGCTTGGCAACCCCTTTCAATGAAAGTGATTCTCGTCAGTCTCTGCTTGGGGCTACTTCAATAGGACACAAACCATAGCGATAGTCCCTGGAACTACATTATTGTGCCAAGTTTCAAAGAGCTAGCACAAACCGTGTTTGATTTAGAGTTCCAACTACATGTATCCATATAGGATAAAACAGAGTGAAACCTAAACATGAAAACGGTTACTGCAAAGGAACGGTTTAACCTAGAAGAACGAAATTTGGTGAGCCAAGTGGGATTGGTGTACTGATCATTACCAGCCAACATCATCAAGATTGGGTGAAAAAATGTTTGCTGAGATTTCAGGAAACTCGTAGTTTTTTGGAAGATTGGCAACCCCTTTCAATGAAAGTGATTATCGTCAGTCTCTGCTTGGGGTTACTTCAATAGGACACAAACCATAGCGATAGACCCTGGAACTACATTATTGTGCCAAGTTTCAAAGAGCTAGCACAAACCGTGTTTGATTTAGAGTTCCAACTACATGTATCCATATAGGAGAAAACAGAGTGAAACCTAAATATGAAAACGGTTACTGCAAACGAAGGGTTTAACCTAGAAGAACAAAATTTGGTGAGCCAAGTGGGATTGGTGTACTGATCATTACCTGCCAGTATCATCAAGATTGGGTGAAAAAATGGTTGCTGAGATTTCAGGAAACTCGTAGTTTCTTAGAAGCTTGGCAACCCTTTCAATTAAAGTGATTCTCGTCAGTCTCTGCTTGGAGATACTTCAATAGGACACAAACCATAGTGATAGACCCTGGAACTACATTATTGTGCCAAGTTTCAAAGAGCTAGCACAAACCGTGTTTGATTTAGAGTTCCAACTACATGTATCCATATAGGAGAAAACAGAGTGAAACCTAAATATGAAAACGGTTTCTGCAAAGGAACGGTTTAACTTAGAAGAATGAAATTTGGTGAGCCAAGTGGGATTCGTGTACTGATCATTACCAGCCAACATCATCAAGATTGGGTGAAAAAATGTTTGCTGAGATTTCAGGAAACTCGTAGTTTTTTGGAAGCTTGGCAACCCCTTTCAATGAAAGTGATTTTCGTCAGTCTCTGCTTGGGGCTACTTCAATAGGACACAAACCATAGCGATAGACCTGGAACTACATTATTGTGACAAGTTTCAAAGAGCTAGCACAAACCGTGTTTGATTTAGAGTTCCAACTACATGTATCCATATAGGAGAAAACAGAGTGAAACCTAAATATGAAAACGGTTACTGCAAAGAACGGTTTAACCTAGAAGAACGAAATTTGGTGAGCCAAGTGGGATTGGTGTACTGATCATTACCTGCCAGTATCATCAAGATTGGGTGAAAAAATGTTTGCTGAGATTTCAGGAAACTCGTAGTTTATGGATGCTTGGCAACCCCTTTCAATGAAAGTGATTCTCGTCAGTCTCTGCTTGGGGCTACTTCAATAGGACACAAACCATAGCGATAGAACTTGGAACTACATTATTGTGCCAAGTTTCAAAGAGCTAGCACAAACCGTGTTTGATTTAGAGTTCCAACTACATGTATCCATATAGGAGAAAACAGAGTGAAACCTAAACATGAAAACGGTTACTGCAAACGAACGGTTTAACCTAGAAGAACGAAATTTGGTTAGCCAAGTGGGATTGGTGTACTGATCATTACCTGCCAGTATCATCAAGATTGGGTGAAAAAATGGTTGCTGAGATTTCAGGAAACTCGTAGTTTCTTAGAAGCTTGGCAACCCTTTCAATTAAAGTGATTCTCGTCAGTCTCTGCTTGGAGATACTTCAATAGGACACAAACCATAGCGATAGACCCTGGAACTACATTATTGTGCCAAGTTTCAAAGAGCTAGCACAAAACGTGTTTGATTTAGAGTTCCAACTACATGTATCCATATAGGAGAAAACAGAGTGAAACCTAAACATGAAAACGGTTACTGCAAAGGAACGGTTTAACCTAGAAGAACGAAATTTGGTGAGCCAAGTGGGATTGGTGCACTGATCATTACGTGCCAGTATCATCAAGATTGGGTGAAAAAAATGGTTGCTGAGATTTCAGGAAACTGGTAGTTTTTTAGAAGCTTGGCGACCCCTTCCAATTTAAGTGATTCTCGTCAGTCTCTGCTTGGGGCTGACACAAACCATAGCGATAGTCCCTGGAACTACATTATTGTTGCCAAATTTCAAAGAGCTAGCACAAAACCGTGCTTGATTTAGAGTTCCAACTACATGTATCCATATAGGAGAAAACAGAGTGAAAACTAAACATGAAAACGGTTACTGCAAACGAACGGTTTTAACCTAGAAGAACGAAATTTGGTGAGCCTAGTGAGATTGGTGTACTGATCATTACCGGCAAGTATCATCAAGATTCGGTGAAAAAATGTTTGCTGAGATTTCACGAAACTCGTATTTTTTTGGAAGGTTGGCAACCCCTTTCAATGAAAAGTTATTCTTGTCAGTCTCTGCTTGGGGCTACTTCAATAGGACACAAACCATAGCAATAGAACCTGGAAGTGGATTATTATGCCAAGTTTCAAAGAGCTACCACAAACCGTGTTTGATTTAGAGTTCCAACTACATGTATCCATATAGGAGAAAACAGAGTGAAACCTAAATATGAAAACGGTTACTGCAAAGGAACGGTTTAACCTAGAAGAACGAAATTTGATGAGCCAAGTGAGATTGGTGTACTGATCATTACCTGCCAGTATCATCAAGATTGGGTGAAAAAATGTTTGTTGAGATTTCAGGAAACTCGTAGTTTTTTGGAAGCTTGGCAACCCCTTTCAATGAAAGTGATTCTCGTCAGTCTCTGCTTGGGGCTAATTCAATAGGACACAAACCATAGCGATAGAACTTGGAACTACATTATTGTGCCAAGTTTCAAAGAG
Organism: Urocitellus parryii; assembly: GCF_045843805.1. Taxonomy (NCBI): domain Eukaryota; kingdom Metazoa; phylum Chordata; class Mammalia; order Rodentia; family Sciuridae; genus Urocitellus; species Urocitellus parryii. The sequence goes on along the minus strand of NW_027552020.1, from coordinate 40,384 downwards.
CTAGCACAAACTGTGTTTGATTTAGGGTTCCAACTACATGTATCCATATAGGAGAAAACAGAGTGAAACCTAAATATGAAAACGGTTACTGCAAAGGAACGGTTTAACCTAGATGAATGAAATTTGGTGAGCCAAGTGGGATTCGTGTACTGATCATTACCAGCCAACATCATCAAGATTGGGTGAAAAAATGTTTGCTGAGATTTCAGGAAAGTCGTAGTTTTATGTAAGCTTGGCAAACCCCTTTCAATGAAAGTGATTCTCGTCAATCTCTGCTTGGGGCTAATTCAATAGGACACAAACCATAGCGATAGACCCTGGAACTACATTATTGTGCCAAGATTCAAAGAGCTAGCACAAACCGTGTTTGATTTAGAGTTCCAACTACATGTATCCAATATAGGAGAAAACAGAGTGAAACCTAAATATGAAAACGTTTACTGCAAAGAAATGGTTTAACTTGAAGAACGAAATTTTGGTGAGCCAAGTGGGATTGGTGTACTGATCATTACCAGCCAATATCATCAAGATTGGGTGAAAAAAATGTTTGCTGAGATTTCAGGAACCTCGTAGTTTTTTGGAAGCTTGGTAACACCTTTCAATGAAAGTGATTCTCGTCAGTCTCTGCTTGGGGTTACTTCAATAGAACACAAACCATAGCGATAGAACTTGGAACTACATTATTGTGCCACGTTTCAAAGAGCTAGTACAAACCGTGTTTGATTTACAGTTCCAACTACATGTATCCATATAGGAGAAAACAGAGTGAAACCTTAAACATGAAAACGATTACTGCAAACGAACGGCTTAACCTAGAAGAACGAAATTTGGTGAGCCAAGTGGGATTGGTGTACTGATCATTACCAGCCAATATCATGAAGATTGGGTTAAAAAATGTTTGCTGAGATTTCAGGAAACACGTAGTTTCTTAGAAGCTTGGCAACCCTTTCAATTAAAGTGATTCTCGTCAGTCTCTGCTTGGGGCTACTTCAATAGGACACAAACCATAGCGAGAGACCCTGGAACTACATTATTGTGCCAAGTTTCAAAGAGCTAGCACAAAACCGTGTTTGATTTAGAGTTCCAACTACATGTATCCATATAGGAGAAAACAGAGTGAAACCTAATCATGAAAAGGGTTACTGCAAAGGAACGGTTTAACCTAGAAGAACGAAATTTGGTGAGCCAAGTGGGATTGGTGTACTGATCATTACCTGCCAGTATCATCAAGATTGGGTGAAAAAATGTTTGCTGAGATTTCAAGAAACTCGTAGTTTTTTGGAAGCTTGGCAACCCCTTTCAATTAAAGTGATTCTCGTCAGTCTCTGCTTGGGGCTAATTCAATAGGACACAAACCATAGCGATAGACCCTGGAACTACATTATTGTGCCAAGATTCAAAGAGCTAGCACAAAACCGTGTTTGATTTAGAGTTCCAACTACATGTATCCATATAGGAGAAAACAGAGTGAAACCTAAATATGAAAACGGTTACTGCAAAGGAATGGTTTAACCTTGAAGAACGAAATTCGGTGAGCCAAGTGGGATTGGTGTACTGATCATTACCAGCCAATATCATCAAGATTGGGTGAAAAAAATGTTTGCTGAGATTTCAGGAAACTCATAGTTTTTTTGGAAGCTTGGTAACCCCTTTCAATGAAAGTGATTCTCGTCAGTCTCTGCTTGGGGTTACGTCAATAGAACACAAACCATAGAGATAGAACTTGGAACTACATTATTGTGCCAAGTTTCAAAGAGCTAGCACAAACCGTGTTTGTTTTAGAGTTCCAACTACATGTATCCATATAGGAGAAAACAGAGTGAAACCTAAATATGAAAACGGTTACTGCAAAGGAACGGTTTAACCTAGAAGAACGAAATTTGGTGAGCCAAGTGGGATTGGTGTACTGATCATTACCTGCAAGTATCATCAAGATTGGGTGAAAAAATGGTTGCTGAGATTTCAGGAAACTCACAGTTTTTTAGAAGCTTGGGAAACCCTTTCTATTAAAGTGATTCTCGTCAGTCTCTGTTGGAGCAACTTCAATAGGACACAAACCATAGCGATAGACCCTGGAACTACATTCTTGTGCCAAGTTTCAAAGAGCTAGCACAAACCGTGTTTGATTTAGAGTTCCAACTACATGTATCCATATAGGAGAAAACAGAGTGAAACCTAAACATGAAAACGGTTACTGCAACGGAACGGTTTAACCTAGAAGAACGAAATTTGGTGAGTCAAGTGGGATTGGTGTACTGATCATTACCTGCCAGTATCATCAAGATTGGGTGAAAAAATGTTTACTGAGATTTCAGGAAACTCGTAGTTTTTTAGAAGCTTGGCAACCCCTTTCAATTAAAGTGATTCTCGTCAATCTCTGCTTGGGGCTAATTCAATAGGACACAAACCATAGCGATAGACCCTGGAACTACATTATTGTGCCAAGATTCAAAGAGCTAGCACAAACCGTGTTTGATTTAGAGTTCCAACTACATGTATCCATATAGGAGAAAACAGAGTGAAACCTAAATATGAAAACGGTTACTGGAAAGAAATGGTTTAACCTTGATGAACGAAATTTGGTGAGCCAAGTGGATTGGTGTACTGAGCATTACCAGCCAATATCATCAAGATTGGGTGAAAAAAATGTTTGCTGAGATTTCAGGAAACTCGTAGTTTTTTGGAAGCTTGGTAACCCCTTTCAATGAAAGTGATTCTCGTCGTCTCTGCTTGGGGTTACTTCAATAGAACACAAACCATAGCGATAGAACTTGGAACTACATTATTGTGCCACGTTTCAAAGAGCTAGCACAAACCGTGTTTGTTTTACAGTTCCAACTACATGTATCCATAATAGGAGAAAACAGAGTGAAACCTAAACATGAAAACGTTACTGCAAAGGAACGGTTTAACCTGGAAGAACGAAATTTGGTGAGCCAAGTGGATTGGTGTACTGATCATTACCTGCAAGTATCATCAAGATTGGGTGAAAAAATTGTTGCTGAGATTTCAGGAAACTCGCAGTTTTTTAGAAGCTTGGCAACCCGTTCAATTAAAGTGATTCTCGTCAGTCTCTGCTTGGGGCTACTTCAATAGGACACAAACCATAGCGATAGACCCTGGAACTATATTATTGTGCCAAGTTTCAAAGAGCTAGCACAAACCATGTTTGATTTAGAGTTCCAACTACATGTATCCATATAGGAGAAAACAGAGTGAAACCTAAACATGAAAACGGTTACTGCAAACGAACGGTTTAACCTAGAAGAATGAAATTCGGTGAGCCAAGTGGGATTTTTGTACTGATCATTACCTGCAAGTATCATCAAGATTGGGTGAAAAATGTTTGCTGAGATTTCAGGAAACTCGTACTTTTTTAGAAGCTTGGCAACCCCTTTCAATTAAAGTGATTCTCGTCAGTCTCTGCTTGGGGCTACTTCAATAGGACACAAACCATAGCGATAGACCCTGGATCTAGATTATTATGCCAAGTTTCAAAGAGCTAGCACAAACCGTGTTTGATGTAGAGTTCCAACTACATGTATCCATATAGGAGAAAACAGAGTGAAACCTAATCATGAAAACGGTTACTGCAAAGGAACGGTTTAACCTAGAAGAACGAAATTTGGTGAGCCAAGTGGGATTGGTATACTGATCATTACCTGCCAGTATCATCAAGATTGGGTGAAAAAATGTTTGCTGAGATTTCAGGAAACTCGTAGTTTTTTGGAAGCTTGGCAACCCCTTTCAATTAAAGTGATTCTCGTCAGTCTCTGCTTGGGGCTAATTCAATAGGACACAAACCATAGCGATAGTCCCTGGAACTACATTATTGTGCCAAGATTCAAAGAGCTAGCACAAACCGTGTTTGATTTAGAGTTCCAACTACATGTATCCATATAGGAGAAAACAGAGTGAAACCTAAATATGAAAACGGTTACTGCAAAGGAATGGTTTAACCTTGAAGAACGAAATTCGGTGAGCCAAGTGGGATTGGTGTACTGATCATTACCAGCCAATATCATCAAGATTGGGTGAAAAAAATGTTTGCTGAGATTTCAGGAAACTCATAGTTTTTTGGAAGCATGGTAACCCCTTTCAATGAAAGTGATTCTCGTCAGTCTCTGCTTGGGGTTACGTCAATAGAACACAAACCATAGAGATAGAACTTGGAACTACATTATTGTGCCAAGTTTCAAAGAGCTAGCAAAAACCGTGTTTGATTTAGAGTTCCAACTACATGTATCCATATAGGAGAAAACAGAGTGAAACCTAAATATGAAAACGGTTACTGCAAAGGAACGGTTTAACCTAGAAGAACGAAATTTGGTGAGCCAAGTGGGATTGGTGTACTGATCATTACCTGCAAGTATCATCAAGATTGGGTGAAAAAATGGTTGCTGAGATTTCAGGAAACTCGCAGTTTTTTAGAAGCTTGGGAAACCCTTCCAATTAAAGTGATTTTCGTCAGTCTCTGCTTGGGGCTACTTCAATCGGACACAAAAGATAGCAATAGAACTTGGAACTACATTATTGTGCCAAGTTTCAAAGAGCAAGCACAAACCGTGTTTCATTTAGAGTTCCAACTACATGTATCCATATAGGAGAAAACAGAGTGAAACCTAATCATGAAAACGGTTACTGCAAAGGAACGGTTTAACCTAGAAGAACGAAATTTGGTGAGCCAAGTGGGATTGGTGTACTGATGATTACCTGCCAGTATCATCAAGATTGGGTGAAAAAATGTTTGCTGAGATTTCAGGAAACTCGTAGTTTTTTAGAAGCTTGGCAACCGCTTTCAATTAAAGTGATTCTCGTCAGTCTCTGCTTGGGGCTAATTCAATAGGACACAAACCATAGCGATAGACCCTGGAACTACATTATTGTGCCAATATTCAAAGAGCTAGCACAAACCGTGTTTGATTTAGAGTTCCAACTACATGTATCCATATAGGAGAAAACAGAGTGAAACCTAAATATGAAAACGGTTACTGCAAAGGAATGGTTAACCTTGAAGAACGAAATTCGGTGAGCCAAGTGGGATTGGTGTACTGATCATTACCAGCCAATATCATCAAGATTGGGTGAAAAAATGTTTGCTGAGATTTCAGGAAACTCGTAGTTTTTTGGAAGCTTGGTAACCCCTTTCAATGAAAGTGATTCTCGTCAGTCTCTGCTTGGGGTTACTTCAATAGAACACAAACCATAGCGATAGAACTTGGAACTACATTATTGTGCCAAGTTTCAAAGAGCTAGCACAAACCGTGTTTGATTTAGAGTTCCAACTACATGTATCCATATAGGAGAAAACAGAGTGAAACTTAAATATGAAAACGGTTACTGCAAAGGAACGGTTTAACCTAGAAGAACGAAATTTGGTGAGCCAAGTGGGATTGGTGTACTGATCATTACCTGCAAGTATCATCAAGATTGGGTGAAAAAATGGTTGCTGAGATTTCAGGAAACTCGTAGTTTTTTAGAAGCTTGGGAACCCCTTCCAATTAAAGTGATTCTCGTCAGTCTCTGCTTTGGGTTACTTCAATAGAACACAAACCATAGCGATAGAACTTGGAACTACATTATTGTGCCAAGATTCAAAGAGCTAGCACAAACCGTGTTTGATTTAGAGTTCCAACTACATGTATCCATATAGGAGAAAACAGAGTGAAACCTAAATATGAAAACGGTTACTGCAAACGAACGGTTTAACCTAGAAGAACGAAATTTGGTGAGCCAAGTGGGATTGGTGTACTGATCATTACCAGCCAATATCATCAAGATTGGGTGAAAAAATGTTTGCTGAGATTTCAGGGAACTCGTAGTTTTTTGGAAGCTTGGTAACCCCTTTCATTGAAAGTGATTCTCGTCAGTCTCTGCTTGGGGTTACTTCAATAGGACACAAACTATAGGGATAGAACTTGGAACTACATTATTGTGCCAAGTTTCAAAGAGCTAGCACAAACCGTGTTTGATTTAGAGTTCCAACTACATGTATCCATATAGGAGAAAACAGAGTGAAACCTAAACATGAAAACGGTTACTGCAAACGAATGGTTTAACCTAGAAGAACGAAATTTGGTGAGCCAAGTGGGATTGGTGTACTGATCACTACCTGCCAGTATCATCAAGATTAGATGAAAAAATGGTTGCTGAGATTTCAGGAAACTCGTAGTTTCTTAGAAGCTTGGCAACCCTTTCAATTAAAGTGATTCTCGTCAGTCTATGCTTGGGGCTACTTCAATAGGACAAAAACCATAGAGATAGAACTTGGAATTACATTCTTGTGCCAAGTTTCAAAGAGGTAGAACAAACCGTCTTTGATTTAGAGTTCTAACTACATGTATCCATATAGGAGAAAACAGAGTGAAACCTAAACTTGAAAACGGTTACTGCAAAGGAACGGTTTAACCTAGAAGAACGAAATTTGGTGAGCCAAGTGGGATTGGTGTTCTGATCATTACCTGCAAGTATCATCAAGATTGGGTGAAAAAATGTTTGCTGAGATTTCAGGAAACTCGTAGTTTTATGGAAGCTTGGCAACCCCAATCAATGAAAGTGATTCTCGTCAGTCTCTGCTTGGGGCTAATTCAATAGGACACAAACCATTGCGATAGAACTTGGAACTACATTATTGTGCCAAGTTTCAAAGAGGTAGCAGAAACCGAGTTTGATTTAGAGTTCCAACTACATGTATCCATATAGGAGAAAACAGAGTGAAACCTAAACATGAAAATGCTTACTGCAAAGGAACGGTTTAACCTAGAAGAACTAAATTTGGTGAGCCAAGTGGGATTGGTTTACTGATCATTACCTGCCAGTATCATCAAGATTGGGTGAAAAAATGGTTGCTGAGATTTCAGGAAACTCGTAGATTTATGGAAGCTTGGCAACCCCTTTCAATGAAAGTTATTCTCATCAGTCTCTGCTTGGGGCTACTTCAATAAGACACAAACCATAGCGATAGAACTTGGAACTACATTATTGTGAAAAGTTTCAAAGAGCTAGCACAAACCGTGTTTGATTTAGAGTTCCAACTACATGTATCCATATAGGAGAAAACAGAGTGAAACCTAAACATGAAAACGGTTACTGCAAACGAACGGTTTAACCTAGAAGAACGAAATTCGGTGAGCCAAGTGGGTTTTGTGTACTGATCATTACCTGCAAGTATCATCAAGATTGGGTGAAAAAATGGTTGCTGAGATTTCAGGAAACTCGTACTTTTTTAGAAGCTTGGCAACCCCTTTCAATGAAAGTGATTCTCGTCAGTCTCTGCTTGGGGCTACTTCAATAGGACACAAACCATAGCGATAGACCCTGGAACTAGATTATTATGCCAAGTTTCAAAGAGCTAGCACAAACCGTGTTTGATTTAGAGTTCCAACTACATGTATCCATATAGGAGAAAACAGAGTGAAACCTAAATATGAAAACGGTTACTGCAAAGGAACGGTTTAACCTAGAAGAACGAAATTTGGTGAGCCAAGTGGGATTGGTGTACTGATCATTACCAGCCAATATCATGAAGATTGGGTGAAAAAATGTTTGCTGAGATTTCAGGAAACTCGTAGTTTTTTGGAAGCTTGGTAACCCCTTTCAATGAAAGTGATTCTCGTCAGTCTCTGCTTGGGGTTACTTCAATAGAACCCAAACCATAGCGATAGAACTTGGAACTACAGTATTGTGCCAAGTTTCAAAGAGCTAGCACAAACCGTGTTTGATTTAGAGTTCCAACTACATTTATCCATATAGGAGAAAACAGAGTGAAACCTAAACATTAAAACGGTTACTGCAAAGGAACGGTTTAATCTAGAAGAACGAAATTTGGTGAGCGAAGTGGGATTGGTGTCCTGATCATTACCTGCAAGTATCATCAAGATTGGGTGAAAGAATGATTGCTGAGATTTCAGGAAACTCGTAGTTTTTTAGAAGCTTGGCAACCCCTTTCAATTAAAGTGATTCTCGTCAGTCTCTGCTTGGGGCTACTTCAATAAGACACAAACTATAGTGATAGAACTTGGAACTACATTATTGTGCAAAGTTTCAAAGAGCTAGCACAAACCGTGTTTGATTTAGAGTTCCAACTACATGTATCCATATAGGAGAAAACAGAGTGAAACCTAAACATGAAAACGGTTACTGCAAACGAACGGTTTAACCTAGAAGAACGAAATTTGGTGAGCCAAGTGGGATTGGTGTACTGATCATTACCTGCCAGTATCATCAAGATTGGGTGAAAAAATGGTTGCTGAGATTTCAGGAAACTCGTAGTTTCTTATAAGCTTGGCAACCCTTTCAATTAAAGTGATTCTCGTCAGTCTCTGCTTGGAGCTACTTGAATAGGACACAAACCATAGCGATAGACCCTGGAACTACATTATTGTGCCAAGTTTCAAAGAGCTAGCACAAACCGTGTTTGATTTAGAGTTCCAACTACATGTATCCATATAGGAGAAAACAGAGTGAAACCTAAACATGAAAACGGTTACTGCAAAGGAACGGTTTAACCTAGAAGAACGAAATTTGGTGAGCCAAGTGGGATTGGTGTACTGATCATTACCTGCCAGTATCATCAAGATTGGGTGAAAAAATGGTTGCTGAGATTTCAGGAAACTCGTAGATTTATGGAAGCTTCCAACCCCTTTCAATGAAAGTGATTCTCATCAGTCTCTGCTTGGGGCTACTTCAATAAGACACAAACCATAGCGATAGAACTTGGAACTACATTATTGTGCCAAGTTTCAATGAGCTAGCACAAACCGTGTTTGATTTAGAGTTCCAACTACATGTATCCATATAGGAGAAAACAGAGTGAAACCTAAACATGAAAACGGTTACAGAAAACGAACGGTTTAACCAAGAAGAATGAAATTCGGTGAGCCAAGTGGGATTTGTGTACTGATCATTACCTGCAAGTATCATCAAAATTGGGTGAAAAAATGGTTGCTGAGATTTCAGGAAACTCGTAGTTTTATGGAAGCTTGGGAACCCCTTTCAATGAAAGTGATTCTCGTCAGTCTCTGCTTGGGGCTACTTCAATAGGACACAAACAATAGCGATAGACATTGGAACTAGATTATTATACCAATTTCAAAGAGCTAGCACAAACCGTGTTTGATGTAGAGTTCCAACTACATGTATCCATATAGGAGAAAACAGAGTGAAACCTAAATATGAAAACGGTTACTGCAAACGAACGGTTTAACCTAGAAGAACGAAATTTGGTGAGCCAAGTGGGATTGGTGTACTCATCATTACCTGCCAGTATCAACAAGATTGGGTGAAAAAATGGTTGCTGAGATTTCAGGATACTCGTAGTTTCTTAGAAGCTTGGCAACCCTTTCAATTAAAGTGATTCTCGTCAGTCTCTGCTTGGAGCTACTTCAATAGGACACAAACCATAGCGATAGACCCTGGAACTACATTATTGTGCCAAGTTTCAAAGAGATAGCACAAACCGTGTTTGTTTTAGAGTTTCAACTACATGTATCCATATAGGAGAAAACAGAGTGAAACCTAAACATGAAAACGGTTACTGCAAACGAACGGCTTAACCTAGAAGAACGAAATTTGGTGAGCCAAGTGGGATTGGTGTACTGATCATTACCTGCAAGTATCATCAAGATACGGTGAAAAAATGGTTGCTGAGATTCAGGAAACTCGTAGTTTTTTGGAAGCTTGGCAACCCCTTTCAATGAAAGTGATTCTCCTCAGTCTCTGCTTGGGGCTACTTCAATAGGACACAAACCATAGCGATAGACCCTTGAACTACATTATTGTGCCAAGTTTCAAAGAGCTAGCACAAACCGTGTTTGTTTTAGAGTTCCAACTATATATATCCATATAGGAGAAAACAGAGTGAAACCTAAACATGAAAACGGTTACTGCAAAGGAACGGTTTAACCTAGAAGAACGAAATTTGGTGAGTCAAGTGGGATTGGTGTACTGATCATTACCTGCCAGTATCATCAAGATTGGGTGAAAAAATGTTTACTGAGATTTCAGGAAACTCGTAGTTTTTTAGAAGCTTGGCAACCCCTTTCAATTAAAGTGATTCTCGTCAATCTCTGCTTGGGGCTAATTCAATAGGACACAAACCATAGCGATAGACCCTGGAACTACATTATTGTGCCAAGATTCAAAGAGCTAGCACAAACCGTGTTTGATTTAGAGTTCCAACTACATGTATCCATATAGGAGAAAACAGAGTGAAACCTAAATATGAAAACGGTTACTGCAAAGAAATGGTTTAACCTTGAAGAACGAAATTTGGTGAGCCAAGTGGGATTGGTGTACTGATCATTACCAGCCAATATCATCAAGATTGGGTGAAAAAAATATTTGCTGAGATTTCAGGAAACTCGTAGTTTTTTGGAAGCTTGGTAACCCCTTTCAATGAAAGTGATTCTCGTCAGTCTCTGCTTGGGGTTACTTCAATAGAACACAAACCATAGCGATAGAACTTGGAACTACATTATTGTGCCACGTTTCAAAGAGCTAGTACAAACCGTGTTTGATTTAGAGTTCCAACTACATGTATCCATATAGGAGAAAACAGAGTGAAACCTAAACATGAAAACGGTTACTGCAAAGGAACGGTTTAACCTAGAAGAACGAAATTTGGTGAGCCAAGTGGGATTGGTGTACTGATCATTACCTGCAAGTATCATCAAGATTGGGTGAAAAAATGGTTGCTGAGATTTCAGGAAACTCGTAGTTTTTTAGAAGCTTGGCAACCCCGTTCAATTAAAGTGATTCTCGTCAGTCTCTGCTTGGGGCTACTTCAATAGGACAGAAACCATAGCGATAGAACTTGGAACTACATTATTGTGCCAAGTTTCAAAGAGCTAGCACAAACCGTGTTTGATTTAGAGTTCCAACTGCATGTATCCTTATAGGAGAAAACAGAGTGAAACCTAAACATGAAAACGGTTACTGCAAAGGAACGGTTTAACCTAGAAGAACGAAATTTGGTGAGCCAAGTGGGATTGGTGCACTGATCATTACGTGCCAGTGTCATCAAGATTGGGTGAAATATGGTTGCTGAGATTTCAGGAAACTGGTAGTTTTTTAGAAGCTTGGCGACCCCTTCCAATTTAAGTGATTCTCGTCAGTCTCTGCTTGGGGCTACTTCAATAGGACACAAACCATAGCGATAGTCCCTGGAACTACATTATTGTGCCAAGTTTCAAAGAGCTAGCACAAACCGTGTTTGATTTAGAGTTCCAACTACATGTATCCATATAGGATAAAACAGAGTGAAACCTAAACATGAAAACGGTTACTGCAAAGGAACGGTTTAACCTAGAAGAACGAAATTTGGTGAGCCAAGTGGGATTGGTGTACTGATCATTACCAGCCAACATCATCAAGATTGGGTGAAAAAATGTTTGCTGAGATTTCAGGAAACTCGTAGTTTTTTGGAAGATTGGCAACCCCTTTCAATGAAAGTGATTATCGTCAGTCTCTGCTTGGGGTTACTTCAATAGGACACAAACCATAGCGATAGACCCTGGAACTACATTATTGTGCCAAGTTTCAAAGAGCTAGCACAAACCGTGTTTGATTTAGAGTTCCAACTACATGTATCCATATAGGAGAAAACAGAGTGAAACCTAAATATGAAAACGGTTACTGCAAAGAACGGTTTAACCTAGAAGAACGAAATTTGGTGAGCCAAGTGGGATTGGTGTACTGATCATTACCTGCCAGTATCATCAAGATTGGGTGAAAAAATGTTTGCTGAGATTTCAGGAAACTCGTAGTTTTATGGATGCTTGGCAACCCCTTTCAATGAAAGTGATTCTCGTCAGTCTCTGCTTGGGGCTACTTCAATAGGACACAAACCATAGCGATAGAACTTGGAACTACATTATTGTGCCAAGTTTCAAAGAGCTAGCACAAACCGTGTTTGATTTAGAGTTCCAACTACATGTATCCATATAGGAGAAAACAGAGTGAAACCTAAACATGAAAACGGTTACTGCAAACGAACGGTTTAACCTAGAAGAACGAAATTTGGTTAGCCAAGTGGGATTGGTGTACTGATCATTACCTGCCAGTATCATCAAGATTGGGTGAAAAAATGGTTGCTGAGATTTCAGGAAACTCGTAGTTTCTTAGAAGCTTGGCAACCCTTTCAATTAAAGTGATTCTCGTCAGTCTCTGCTTGGAGATACTTCAATAGGACACAAACCATAGCGATAGACCCTGGAACTACATTCTTGTGCCAAGTTTCAAAGAGCTAGCACAAAACGTGTTTGATTTAGAGTTCCAACTACATGTATCCATATAGGAGAAAACAGAGTGAAACCTAAACATGAAAACGGTTACTGCAAAGGAACGGTTTAACCTAGAAGAACGAAATTTGGTGAGCCAAGTGGGATTGGTGCACTGATCATTACGTGCCAGTATCATCAAGATTGGGTGAAAAAATGGTTGCTGAGATTTCAGGAAACTGGTAGTTTTTTAGAAGCTTGGCGACCCCTTCCAATTTAAGTGATTCTCGTCAGTCTCTGCTTGGGGCTACTTCAATAGGACACAAACCATAGCGATAGTCCCTGGAACTACATTATTGTGCCAAATTTCAAAGAGCTAGCACAAACCGTGCTTGATTTAGAGTTCCAACTACATGTATCCATATAGGAGAAAACAGAGTGAAACCTAAACATGAAAACGGTTACTGCAAACGAACGGTTTAACCTAGAAGAACGAAATTTGGTGAGCCTAGTGAGATTGGTGTACTGATCATTACCGGCAAGTATCATCAAGATTCGGTGAAAAAATGTTTGCTGAGATTTCACGAAACTCGTATTTTTTTGGAAGGTTGGCAACCCCTTTCAATGAAAGTTATTCTTGTCAGTCTCTGCTTGGGGCTACTTCAATAGGACACAAACCATAACAATAGAACCTGGAAGTGGATTACTATGCCAAGTTTCAAAGAGCTCCCACAAACCGTGTTTGATTTAGAGTTCCAACTACATGTATCCATATAGGAGAAAACAGAGTGAAACCTAAATATGAAAACGGTTACTGCAAAGGAACGGTTTAACCTAGAAGAACGAAATTTGATGAGCCAAGTGAGATTGGTGTACTGATCATTACCTGCCAGTATCATCAAGATTGGGTGAAAAAATGTTTGCTGAGATTTCAGGAAACTCGTAGTTTTTTGGAAGCTTGGCAACCCCTTTCAATGAAAGTGATTCTCGTCAGTCTCTGCTTGGGGCTAATTCAATAGCACACAAACCATAGCGATAGAACTTGGAACTACATTATTGTGCCAAGTTTCAAAGAGCTAGCACAAACTGTGTTTGATTTAGGGTTCCAACTACATGTATCCATATAGGAGAAAACAGAGTGAAACCTAAATATGAAAACGGTTACTGCAAAGGAACGGTTGAACCTAGATGAATGAAATTTGGTGAGCCAAGTGGGATTCGTGTACTGATCATTACCAGCCAACATCATCAAGATTGGGTGAAAAAATGTTTGCTGAGATTTCAGGAAAGTCGTAGTTTTATGGAAGCTTGGCAACCCCTTTCAATGAAAGTGATTCTCGTCAATCTCTGCTTGGGGCTAATTCAATAGGACACAAACCATAGCGATAGACCCTGGAACTACATTATTGTGCCAAGATTCAAAGAGCTAGCACAAACCGTGTTTGATTTAGAGTTCCAACTACATGTATCCATATAGGAGAAAACAGAGTGAAACCTAAATATGAAAACGGTTACTGCAAAGAAATGGTTTAACCTTGAAGAACGAAATTTGGTGAGCCAAGTGGGATTGGTGTACTGATCATTACCAGCCAATATCATCAAGATTGGGTGAAAAAAATGTTTGCTGAGATTTCAGGAACCTCGTAGTTTTTTGGAAGCTTGGTAACACCTTTCAATGAAAGTGATTCTCGTCAGTCTCTGCTTGGGGTTACTTCAATAGAACACAAACCATAGCGATAGAACTTGGAACTACATTATTGTGCCACGTTTCAAAGAGCTAGTACAAACCGTGTTTGATTTACAGTTCCAACTACATGTATCCATATAGGAGAAAACAGAGTGAAACCTAAACATGAAAACGGTTACTGCAAACGAACGGCTTAACCTAGAAGAACGAAATTTGGTGAGCCAAGTGGGATTGGTGTACTGATCATTACCTGCAAGTATCATCAAGCTACGGTGAAAAAATGGTTGCTGAGATTCAGGAAACTCGTAGTTTTTTAGAAGATTGGGAACCCGTTCCAATTAAAGTGATTCTCGTCAGTCTCTGCTTGGGGCTACTTCAATAGGACACAAACCATAGCGATAGACCCTGGAACTAGATTATTATGCCAAGTTTCAAAGAGCTAGCACAAACCGTGTTTGATGTAGAGTTCCAACTACATGTATCCATATAGGAGAAAACAGAGTGAAACCTAAATATGAAAACGGTTACTGCAAAGGAACGGTTTAACCTAGAAGAACGAAATTTGGTGAGCCAAGTGGGATTGGTGTGCTGATCATTACCAGCCAATATCATGAAGATTGGGTGAAAAAATGTTTGCTGAGATTTCAGGAAACTCGTAGTTTCTTAGAAGCTTGGCAACCCTTTCAATTAAAGTGATTCTCGTCAGTCTCTGCTTGGGGCTACTTCAATAGGACACAAACCATAGCGAGAGACCCTGGAACTACATTATTGTGCCAAGTTTCAAAGAGCTAGCACAAACCGTGTTTGATTTAGAGTTCCAACTACATGTATCCATATAGGAGAAAACAGAGTGAAACCTAATCATGAAAAGGGTTACTGCAAAGGAACGGTTTAACCTAGAAGAACGAAATTTGGTGAGCCAAGTGGGATTGGTGTACTGATCATTACCTGCCAGTATCATCAAGATTGGGTGAAAAAATGTTTGCTGAGATTTCAGGAAACTCGTAGTTTTTTGGAAGCTTGGCAACCCCTTTCAATTAAAGTGATTCTCGTCAGTCTCTGCTTGGGGCTAATTCAATAGGACACAAACCATAGCGATAGACCCTGGAACTACATTATTGTGCCAAGATTCAATGAGCTAGCACAAACCGTGTTTGATTTAGAGTTCCAACTACATGTATCCATATAGGAGAAAACAGAGTGAAACCTAAATATGAAAACGGTTACTGCAAAGGAATGGTTTAACCTTGAAGAACGAAATTCGGTGAGCCAAGTGGGATTGGTGTACTGATCATTACCAGCCAATATCATCAAGATTGGGTGAAAAAAATGTTTGCTGAGATTTCAGGAAACTCATAGTTTTTTGGAAGCTTGGTAACCCCTTTCAATGAAAGTGATTCTCGTCAGTCTCTACTTGGGGTTACGTCAATAGAACACAAACCATAGAGATAGAACTTGGAACTACATTATTGTGCCAAGTTTCAAAGAGCTAGCACAAACCGTGTTTGTTTTAGAGTTCCAACTACATGTATCCATATAGGAGAAAACAGAGTGAAACCTAAATATGAAAACGGTTACTGCAAAGGAACGGTTTAACCTAGAAGAACGAAATTTGGTGAGCCAAGTGGGATTGGTGTACTGATCATTACCTGCAAGTATCATCAAGATTGGGTGAAAAAATGGTTGCTGAGATTTCAGGAAACTCACAGTTTTTTAGAAGCTTGGGAAACCCTTTCTATTAAAGTGATTCTCGTCAGTCTCTGTTGGAGCAACTTCAATAGGACACAAACCATAGCGATAGACCCTGGAACTACATTCTTGTGCCAAGTTTCAAAGAGCTAGCACAAACCGTGTTTGATTTAGAGTTCCAACTATATGTATCCATATAGGAGAAAACAGAGTGAAACCTAAACATGAAAACGGTTACTGCAACGGAACGGTTTAACCTAGAAGAACGAAATTTGGTGAGTCAAGTGGGATTGGTGTACTGATCATTACCTGCCAGTATCATCAAGATTGGGTGAAAAAATGTTTACTGAGATTTCAGGAAACTCGTAGTTTTTTAGAAGCTTGGCAACCCCTTTCAATTAAAGTGATTCTCGTCAATCTCTGCTTGGGGCTAATTCAATAGGACACAAACCATAGCGATAGACCCTGGAACTACATTATTGTGCCAAGATTCAAAGAGCTAGCACAAACCGTGTTTGATTTAGAGTTCCAACTACATGTATCCATATAGGAGAAAACAGAGTGAAACCTAAATATGAAAACGGTTACTGGAAAGAAATGGTTTAACCTTGATGAACGAAATTTGGTGAGCCAAGTGGGATTGGTGTACTGATCATTACCAGCCAATATCATCAAGATTGGTTGAAAAAAATGTTTGCTGAGATTTCAGGAAACTCGTAGTTTTTTGGAAGCTTGGTAACCCCTTTCAATGAAAGTGATTCTCGTCAGTCTCTGCTTGGGGTTACTTCAATAGAACACAAACCATAGCGATAGAACTTGGAACTACATTATTGTGCCAAGTTTCAAAGAGCTAGCACAAACCGTGTTTGTTTTACAGTTCCAACTACATGTATCCATATAGGAGAAAACAGAGTGAAACCTAAACATGAAAACGGTTACTGCAAACGAACGGTTTAACCTAGAAGAATGAAATTCGGTGAGCCAAGTGGGATTTTTGTACTGATCATTACCTGCAAGTATCATCAAGATTGGGTGAAAAAATGGTTGCTGAGATTTCAGGAAACTCGTAGTTTTTTAGAAGCTTGGCAACCCTTTTCAATTAAAGTGATTCTCGTCAGTCTCTGCTTGGGGCTACTTCAATAGGACACAAACCATAGCGATAGACCCTGGATCTAGATTATTATGCCAAGTTTCAAAGAGCTAGCACAAACCGTGTTTGATGTAGAGTTCCAACTACATGTATCCATATAGGAGAAAACAGAGTGAAACCTAATCATGAAAACGGTTACTGCAAAGGAACGGTTTAACCTAGAAGAACGAAATTTGGTGAGCGAAGTGGGATTGGTATACTGATCATTACCTGCCAGTATCATCAAGATTGGGTGAAAAAATGTTTGCTGAGATTTCAGGAAACTCGTAGTTTTTTGGAAGCTTGGCAACCCCTTTCAATTAAAGTGATTCTCGTCAGTCTCTGCTTGGGGCTAATTCAATAGGACACAAACCATAGCGATAGTCCCTGGAACTACATTATTGTGCCAAGATTCAAAGAGCTAGCACAAACCGTGTTTGATTTAGAGTTCCAACTACATGTATCCATATAGGAGAAAACAGAGTGAAACCTAAATATGAAAACGGTTACTGCAAAGGAATGGTTTAACCTTGAAGAACGAAATTCGGTGAGCCAAGTGGGATTGGTGTACTGATCATTACCAGCCAATATCATCAAGATTGGGTGAAAAAAATGTTTGCTGAGATTTCAGGAAACTCATAGTTTTTTGGAAGCATGGTAACCCCTTTCAATGAAAGTGATTCTCGTCAGTCTCTGCTTGGGGTTACGTCAATAGAACACAAACCATAGAGATAGAACTTGGAACTACATTATTGTGCCAAGTTTCAAAGAGCTAGCAAAAACCGTGTTTGATTTAGAGTTCCAACTACATGTATCCATATAGGAGAAAACAGAGTGAAACCTAAATATGAAAACGGTTACTGCAAAGGAACGGTTTAACCTAGAAGAACGAAATTTGGTGAGCCAAGTGGGATTGGTATCATCAAGATTGGGTGATTGGGTGAAAAAAGTATCATCAAGTATCAAGATTGGGTGAAAAAATGGTTGCTGAGATTTCAGGAAACTCGCAGGTTTTTGAAGCTTGGGAAACCCTTCCAATTAAAGTGATTTTCGTCAGTCTCTGCTTGGGGCTACTTCAATCGGACACAAAAGATAGCAATAGAACTTGGAACTACATTATTGTGCCAAGTTTCAAAGAGCTAGCACAAACCGTGTTTCATTTAGAGTTCCAACTACATGTATCCATATAGGAGAAAACAGAGTGAAACCTAATCATGAAAACGGTTACTGCAAAGGAACGGTTTAACCTAGAAGAACGAAATTTGGTGAGCCAAGTGGGATTGGTGTACTGATGATTACCTGCCAGTATCATCAAGATTGGGTGAAAAAATGTTTGCTGAGATTTCAGGAAACTCGTAGTTTTTTAGAAGCTTGGCAACCGCTTTCAATTAAAGTGATTCTCGTCAGTCTCTGCTTGGGGCTAATTCAATAGGACACAAACCATAGCGATAGACCCTGGAACTACATTATTGTGCCAATATTCAAAGAGCTAGCACAAACCGTGTTTGATTTAGAGTTCCAACTACATGTATCCATATAGGAGAAAACAGAGTGAAACCTAAATATGAAAACGGTTACTGCAAAGGAATGGTTAACCTTGAAGAACGAAATTCGGTGAGCCAAGTGGGATTGGTGTACTGATCATTACCAGCCAATATCATCAAGATTGGGTGAAAAAAATGTTTGCTGAGATTTCAGGAAACTCGTAGTTTTTTGGAAGCTTGGTAACCCCTTTCAATGAAAGTGATTCTCGTCAGTCTCTGCTTGGGGTTACTTCAATAGAACACAAACCATAGCGATAGAACTTGGAACTACATTATTGTGCCATGTTTCAAAGAGCTAGCACAAACCGTGTTTGATTTAGAGTTCCAACTACATGTATCCATATAGGAGAAAACAGAGTGAAACTTAAATATGAAAACGGTTACTGCAAAGGAATGGTTTAACCTAGAAGAACGAAATTTGGTGAGCCAAGTGGGATTGGTGTACTGATCATTACCTGCCAGTATCATCAAGATTGGGTGAAAAAATGGTTGCTGAGATTTCAGGGAAACTCGTAGTTTTTTAGAAGCTTGGGAACCCCTTCCAATTAAAGTGATTCTCGTCAGTCTCTGCTTTGGGTTACTTCAATAGAACACAAACCATAGCGATAGAACTTGGAACTACATTATTGTGCCAAGATTCAAAGAGCTAGCACAAACCGTGTTTGATTTAGAGTTCCAACTACATGTATCCATATAGGAGAAAACAGAGTGAAACCTAAATATGAAAACGGTTACTGCAAACGAACGGTTTAACCTAGAAGAACGAAATTTGGTGAGCCCAAGTGGGATTGGTGTACTGATCATTACCAGCCAATATCATCAAGATTGGGTGAAAAAATGTTTGCTGAGATTTCAGGGAACTCGTAGTTTTTTGGAAGCTTGGTAACCCTTTCATTGAAAGTGATTCTCGTCAGTCTCTGCTTGGGGTTACTTCAATAGGACACAAACTATAGGGATAGAACTTGGAACTACATTATTGTGCCAAGTTTCAAAGAGCTAGCACAAACCGTGTTTGATTTAGAGTTCCAAATACATGTATCCATATAGGAGAAAACAGAGTGAAACCTAAACATGAAAACGGTTACTGCAAACGAATGGTTTAACCTAGAAGAACGAAATTTGGTGAGCCAAGTGGGATTGGTGTACTGATCACTACCTGCCAGTATCATCAAGATTAGATGAAAAAATGGTTGCTGAGATTTCAGGAAACTCGTAGTTTCTTAGAAGCTTGGCAACCCTTTCAATTAAAGTGATTCTCGTCAGTCTATGCTTGGGGCTACTTCAATAGGACACAAACCATAGAGATAAAACTTGGAATTACATTCTTGTGCCAAGTTTCAAAGAGGTAGAACAAACCGTCTTTGATTTAGAGTTCTAACTACATGTATCCATATAGGAGAAAACAGAGTGAAACCTAAACATGAAAACGGTTACTGCAAAGGAACGGTTTAACCTAGAAGAACGAAATTTGGTGAGCCAAGTGGGATTGGTGTTCTGATCATTACCTGCAAGTATCATCAAGATTGGGTGAAAAATGTTTGCTGAGATTTCAGGAAACTCGTAGTTTTATGGAAGCTTGGCAACCCCAATCAATGAAAGTGATTCTCGTCAGTCTCTGCTTGGGGCTAATTCAATAGGACACAAACCATTGCGATAGAACTTGGAACTACATTATTGTGCCAAGTTTCAAAGAGGTAGCAGAAACCGAGTTTGATTTAGAGTTCCAACTACATGTATCCATATAGGAGAAAACAGAGTGAAACCTAAACATGAAAATGCTTACTGCGAAGGAACGGTTTAACCTAGAAGAACTAATATTGGTGAGCCAAGTGGGATTGGTTTACTGATCATTACCTGCAGTATCATCAAGATTGGGTGAAAAAATGTTGCTGAGATTTCAGGAAACTCGTAGATTTATGGAAGCTTGGCAAACCCCCTTTCAATGAAAGTTATTCTCATCAGTCTCTGCTTGGGGCTACTTCAATAAGACACAAACCATAGCGATAGAACTTGGAACTACATTATTGTGAAAAGTTTCAAAGAGCTAGCACAAACCGTGTTTGATTTAGAGTTCCAACTACATGTATCCATATAGGAGAAAACAGAGTGAAACCTAAACATGAAAACGGTTACTGCAAACGAACGGTTTAACCTAGAAGAACGAAATTCGGTGAGCCAAATGGGTTTTGTGTACTGATCATTACCTGCAAGTATCATCAAGATTGGGTGAAAAAATGGTTGCTGAGATTTCAGGAAACTCGTACTTTTTAGAAGCTTGGCAACCCCTTTCAATGAAAGTGATTCTCGTCAGTCTCTGCTTGGGGCTACTTCAATAGGACACAAACCATAGCGATAGACCCTGGAACTAGATTATTATGCCAAGTTTCAAAGAGCTAGCACAAAACCGTGTTTGATTTAGAGTTCCAACTACATGTATCCATATAGGAGAAAACAGAGTGAAACCTAAATATGAAAACGGTTACTGCAAAGGAACGGTTTAACCTAGAAGAACGAAATTTGGTGAGCCAAGTGGGATTGGTGTACTGATCATTACCAGCCAATATCATGAAGATTGGGTGAAAAAATGTTTGCTGAGATTTCAGGAAACTCGTAGTTTTTTGGAAGCTTGGTAACCCCTTTCAATGAAAGTGATTCTCGTCAGTCTCTGCTTGGGGTTACTTCAATAGAACCCAAACCATAGCGATAGAACTTGGAACTACAGTATTGTGCCAAGTTTCAAAGAGCTAGCACAAACCGTGTTTGATTTAGAGTTCCAACTACATGTATCCATATAGAGAAAACAGAGTGAAACCTAAACATTAAAACGGTTACTGCAAAGGAACGGTTTAATCTAGAAGAACGAAATTTGGTGAGCGAAGTGGGAATGGTGTCCTGATCATTACCTGCAAGTATCATCAAGATTGGGTGAAAGAATGATTGCTGAGATTTCAGGAAACTCGTAGTTTTTTAGAAGCTTGGCAACCCCTTTCAATTAAAGTGATTCTCGTCAGTCTCTGCTTGGGGCTACTTCAATAAGACACAAACTACAGTGATAGAACTTGGAACTACATTATTGTGCAAAGTTTTAAAGAGCTAGCACAAACCGCCTTTGATTTAGAGTTCCAACTACATGTATCCATATAGGAGAAAACAGAGTGAAACCTAAACATGAAAACGGTTACTGCAAAGGAACGGTTTAACCTAGAAGAACGAAATTTGGTGAGCCAAGTGGGATTGGTGTACTGATCATTACCTGCCAGTATCATCAAGATTGGGTGAAAAAATGGTTGCTGAGATTTCAGGAAACTCGTAGATTTATGGAAGCTTCCAACCCCTTTCAATGAAAGTGATTCTCATCAGTCTCTGCTTGGGGCTACTTCAATAAGACACAAACCATAGCGATAGAACTTGGAACTACATTATTGTGCCAAGTTTCAATGAGCTAGCACAAACCGTGTTTGATTTAGAGTTCCAACTACATGTATCCATATAGGAGAAAACAGAGTGAAACCTAAACATCAAAACGGTTACTGAAAACGAACGGTTTAACCAAGAAGAATGAAATTCGGTGAGCCAAGTGGATTTGTGTACTGATCATTACCTGCAAGTATCATCAAGATTTTGTGAAAAAATGTTTGCTGAGATTTCAGGAAACTCGTAGATTTTTGGAAGATTGGCAACCCCTTTCAATGGAAGTGATTCTCGTCAGTCTCTGCTTGGGGCTACTTCAATAGGACACAAACCATAGCGATAGAACTTGGTACTACATTCTTGTGCCAAGTTTCAAAGAGGTAGCACAAACCGTCTTTGAATTAGAGTTCCAACTACATGTATCCATATAGGAGAAAACAGAGTGAAACCTAAACATGAAAACGGTTACTGCAAAGGAACGGTTTAACCTAGAGAACGAAATTTGGTGAGCCAAGTGGGATGGTGTACTGATCATTACCAGCCAATATCATGAAGATTGGGTGAAAAAATGTTTGCTGAGATTTCAAGAAACTCGTAGTTTTATGGAAGCTTGGCAAACCCAATCAATGAAAGTGATTCTCGTCAGTCTCTGCTTGGGGCTACTTCAATAGGACACAAACCATAGCGATAGAACTTGGAACTACATTATTGTGCCAAGTTTCAAAGAGGTAGCAGAAACCGAGTTTGATTTAGACTTCCAACTACATGTATCCATATAGGAGAAAAACAGAGTGAAACCTAAACATGAAAACGGTTACTGCAAAGGAACGGTTTACCTAGAAGAACGAAATTTGGTGAGCCAAGTGGGATTGGTTTACTGATCATTACCTGCCAGTATCATCAAGATTGGGTGAAAAAATGGTTGCTGAGATTTCAGGAAACTCGTAGATTTATGGAAGCTTGGCAACCCCATTCAATGAAAGTGATTCTCATCAGTCTCTGCTTGGGGCTACTTCAATAAGACACAAACCATAGCGATAGAACTTGGAACTACATTATTGTGAAAAGTTTCAAAGAGCTAGCGCAAACCGTGTTTGATTTAGAGTTCCAACTACATGTATCCATATAGGAGAAAACAGAGTGAAACCTAAACATGAAAACGGTTACTGCAAACGAACGGTTTAACCTAGAAGAATGAAATTCGGAGAGCCAAGTGGGATTTGTGTACTGATCATTACCTGCAAGTATCATCAAGATTGGGTGAAAAAATGTTTGCTGAGATTTCAGGAAACTCGTAGTTTTTTAGAAGCTTGGCAACCCCTTTCAATTAAAGTGATTCTCGTCAGTCTCTGCTTGGGGCTACTTCAATAGGACACAAACCATAGCGATAGACCATGGAACTAGATTATTATACCAATTTCAAAGAGCTAGCACAAACCGTGTTTGATGTAGAGTTCCAACTACATGTATCCATATAGGAGAAAACAGAGTGAAACCTAAATATGAAAACGGTTACTGCAAAGGAACGGTTTAACCTAGAAGAACGAAATTTGGTGAGCCAAGTGGGATTGGTGTACTGATCATTACCAGCCAATATCATCAAGATTGGGTGAAAAAAATGTTTGCTGAGATTTCAGGAATCTCGTAGATTTTTGGAAGCTTGGTAACCCTTTCAATGAAAGTGATTCTCGTCAGTCTCTGCTTGGGGTTACTTCCATAGGACACAAACCATAGCGATAGAACTTGGAACTACATTATTGTGCCAAGTTTCAAAGAGCTAGCACAAACCGTGTTTGATTTAGAGTTCCAACTACCTGTATCCATATAGGAGAAAACAGAGTGAAACCTAAATATGAAAACGGTTACTGCAAAGGAACGGTTTAACCTAGAAGAACGAAATTTGGTGAGCCAAGTGGGATTGGTGTACTGATCATTACCAGCCAATATCATGAAGATTGGGTGAAAAAATGTTTGCTGAGATTCAGGAAACTCGTAGTTTTTTGGAAGCTTCGTAACCCCTTTCAATGAAAGTGATTCTCGTCAGTCTCTGCTTGGGGTTACTTCAATAGAACACAAACCATAGCGATAGAACTTGGAACTACATTATTGTGCCAAGTTTCAAAGAGCTAGCACAAACCGTGTTTGATTTAGAGTTCCAACTACATGTATCCACATAGGAGAAAACAGAATGAAACCTAAACATTAAAACGGTTACTGCAAAGGAACGGTTTAATCTAGAAGAACGAAATATGGTGAGCCAAGTGGGATTGGTGTACTGATCATTTCCTGCAAGTATCATCAAGATTGGGTGAAAGAATGTTTGCTGAGATTTCAGGAAACTCGTAGTTTTTTAGAAGCTTGGCAACCCCTTTCAATTAACGTGATTCTCGTCAGTCTCTGCTTGGGGTTACTTCAATAGGACACAAACCATAGCGATAGACCCTGGAACTACATTATTGTGCCAAGTTTCAAAGAGCTAGCACAAACCGTGTTTGATTTAGAGTTCCAACTACATGTATTCATATAGGAGAAAACAGAGTGAAACCTAAATATGAAAACGATTACTGCAAACAAACGGTTTAACCTAGAAGAACGAAATTTGGTGAGCCCAGTGGGATTGGTGTACTGATCATTACCAGCCAATATCATCGAGATTGGGTGAAAAAATGTTTGCTGAGATTTCAGGAAACTCCTAGTTTTTTGGAAGCTTGGTAACCCCTTTCAATGAAAGTGATTCTCGTCAGTCTCTGCTTGGTGTTACTTCAATAGAACACAAACCATAGCGATAGAACTTGGAACTACATTATTGTGCCAAGTTTCAAAGAGCTAGCACAAACCGTGTTTGATTTAGAGTTCCAACTACATGTATCCATATAGGAGAAAACAGAGTGAAACTTAAATATGAAAACGGTTACTGCAAAGGAACGGTTTAACCTAGAAGAACGAAATTTGGTGAGCCAAGTGGGATTGGTGTACTGATCATTACCTGCAAGTATCATCAAGATTGGGTGAAAAAATCGTTGCTGAGATTTCAGGAAACTCGTAGTTTTTTAGAAGCTTGGGAACCCCTTCCAATTAAAGTGATTCTCGTCAGTCTCTGCTTTGGGTTACTTCAATAGAACACAAACCATAGCGATAGAACTTGGAACTACATTATTGTGCCAAGATTCAAAGAGCTAGCACAAACCGTGTTTGATTTAGAGTTCCAACTACATGTATCCATATAGGAGAAAACAGAGTGAAACCTAAATATGAAAACGGTTACTGCAAACGAACGGTTTAACCTAGAAGAACGAAATTTGGTGAGCCAAGTGGGATTGGTGTACTGATCATTACCAGCCAATATCATCAAGATTGGGTGAAAAAATGTTTGCTGAGATTTCAGGGAACTCGTAGTTTTTTGGAAGCTTGGTAACCCCTTTCATTGAAAGTGATTCTCGTCAGTCTCTGCTTGGGGTTACTTCAATAGGACACAAACTATAGGGATAGAACTTGGAACTACATTATTGTGCCAAGTTTCAAAGAGCTAGCACAAACCGTGTTTGATTTAGAGTTCCAACTACATGTATCCATATAGGAGAAAACAGAGTGAAACCTAAACATGAAAAAGGTTACTGCAAACGAATGGTTTAACCTAGAAGAACGAAATTTGGTGAGCCAAGTGGGATTGGTGTACTGATCACTACCTGCCAGTATCATCAAGATTAGGTGAAAAAATGGTTGCTGAGATTTCAGGAAACTCGTAGTTTCTTACAAGCTTGGCAACCCTTTCAATTAAAGTGATTCTCGTCAGTCTATGCTTGGGGCTACTTCAATAGGACACAAACCATAGAGTTAGAACTTGGAACTACATTCTTGTGCCAAGTTTCAAAGAGGTAGAACAAACCGTCTTTGATTTAGAGTTCTAACTACATGTATCCATATAGGAGAAACAGAGTGAAACCTAAACATGAAAACGGTTACTGCAAAGGAACGGTTTAACCTAGAAAAACGAAATTTGGTGAGCCAAGTGGGATTGGTGTTCTGATCATTACCTGCAAGTATCATCAAGATTGGGTGAAAAAATGTTTGCTGAGATTTCAGGAAACTCGTAGTTTTATGGAAGCTTAGCAACCCCAATCAATGAAAGTGATTCTCGTCAGTCTCTGCTTGGGGCTAATTCAATAGGACACAAACCATTGCGATAGAACTTGGAACTACATTATTGTGCCAAGTTTCAAAGAGGTAGCAGAAACCGAGTTTGATTTAGAGTTCCAACTACATGTATCCATATAGGAGAAAACAGAGTGAAACCTAAACATGAAAACGCTTACTGCAAAGGAACGGTTTAACCTAGAAGAACTAAATTTGGTGAGCCAAGTGGGATTGGTTTACTGATCATTACCTGCCAGTATCATCAAGATTGGGTGAAAAAATGGTTGTTGAGATTTCAGGAAACTCGTAGATTTATGGAAGCTTGGCAACAATTTCAATGAAAGTTATTCTCATCAGTCTCTGCTTGGGGCTACTTCAATAAGACACAAACCATAGCGATAGAACTTGGAACTACATTATTGTGAAAAGTTTCAAAGAGCTAGCACAAACCGTGTTTGATTTAGAGTTCCAACTACATGTATCCATATAGGAGAAAACAGAGTGAAACCTAAACATGAAAACGGTTACTGCAAACGAACGGTTTAACCTAGAAGAACGAAATTCGGTGAGCCAAGTGGGTTTTGTGTACTGATCATTACCTGCAAGTATCATCAAGATTGGGTGAAAAAATGGTTGCTGAGATTTCAGGAAACTCGTAGATTTATGGAAGCTTCCAACCCCTTTCAATGAAAGTGATTCTCATCAGTCTCTGCTTGGGGCTACTTCAATAAGACACAAACCATAGCGATAGAACTTGGAACTACATTATTGTGCCAAGTTTCAATGAGCTAGCACAAACCGTGTTTGATTTAGAGTTCCAACTACATGTATCCATATAGGAGAAAACAGAGTGAAACCTAAACATGAAAACGGTTACTCAAAACGAACGGTTTAACCAAGAAGAATGAAATTCGGTGAGCCAAGTGGGATTTGTGTACTGATCATTACCTGCAAGTATCATCAAAATTGGGTGAAAAAATGGTTGCTGAGATTTCAGGAAACTCGTAGTTTTATGGAAGCTTGGGAACCCATTTCAATGAAAGTGATTCTCGTCAGTCTCTGCTTGGGGCTACTTCAATAGGACACAACCATAGCGATAGACATTGGAACTAGATTATTATACCAATTTCAAAGAGCTAGCACAAACCGTGTTTGATGTAGAGTTCCAACTACATGTATCCATATAGGAGAAAACAGAGTGAAACCTAAATATGAAAACGGTTACTGCAAAGGAACGGTTTAACCCTAGAAGAACGAAATTTGGTGAGCCAAGTGGGATTGGTGTACTGATCATTACCAGCCAATATCATCAAGATTGGGTGAAAAAAATGTTTGCTGAGATTTCAGGAAACTCGTAGTTTTTTGGAAGCTTGGTAACCCCTTTCAATGAAAGTGATTCTCGTCAGTCTCTGCTTGGGGTTACTTCCATAGGACACAAACCATAGCGTTAGAACTTGGAACTACATTATTGTGCCAAGTTTCAAAGAGCTAGCACAAACCGTGTTTGATTTAGAGTTCCAACTACATGTATCCATATAGGAGAAAACACAGTGAAACCTAAACATGAAAACGGTTACTGCAAATGAACGGTTTAACCTAGAAGAAAGAAATTTGGTGAGCCAAGTGGGATTTGTGTACTGATCATTACCTGCAAGTATCATCAAGATTGGGTGAAAAAATGTTTGCTGAGATTTCAGGAAACTCGTACTTTTTTAGAAGCTTGGCAACCCCTTTCAATTAAAGTGATTCTCGTCAGTCTCTGCTTGGGGCTACTTCATTAGGACACTAACCATAGCGATAGACCCTGGAACTAGATTATTATGCCAAGTTTCAAAGAGCTAGCACAAACCGTGTTTGATTTAGAGTTCCAACTACATGTATCCATATAGGAGAAAACAGAGTGAAACCTAAACATGAAAAAGGTTACTGCAAACGAATGGTTTAACCTAGAAGAACGAAATATGGTGAGCCAAGTGGGATTGGTGTACTGATCACTACCTGCCAGTATCATCAAGATTAGGTGAAAAAATGGTTGCTGGAGATTTCAGGAAACTAGTTGTTTCTTAGAAGCTTGGCAACCCTTTCAATTAAAGTGATTCTCGTCAGTCTATGCTTGGGGCTACTTCAATAGGACACAAACCATAGAGATAGAACTTGGAACTACATTCTTGTGCCAAGTTTCAAAGAGGTAGAACAAACCGTCTTTGATTTAGAGTTCTAACTACATGTATCCATATAGGAGAAACAGAGTGAAACCTAAACATGAAAACGGTTACTGCAAAGGAACGGTTTAACCTAGAAAAACGAAATTTGGTGAGCCAAGTGGGATTGGTGTTCTGATCATTACCTGCAAGTATCATCAAGATTGGGTGAAAAAATGTTTGCTGAGATTTCAGGAAACTCGTAGTTTTATGGAAGCTTAGCAACCCCAATCAATGAAAGTGATTCTCCGTCAGTCTCTGCTTGGGGCTAATTCAATAGGACACAAACCATTGCGATAGAACTTGGAACTACATTATTGTGCCAAGTTTCAAAGAGGTAGCAGAAACCGAGTTTGATTTAGAGTTCCAACTACATGTATCCATATAGGAGAAAACAGAGTGAAACCTAAACATGAAAACGCTTACTGCAAAGGAACGGTTTAACCTAGAAGAACTAAATTTGGTGAGCCAAGTGGGATTGGTTTACTGATCATTACCTGCCAGTATCATCAAGATTGGGTGAAAAAATGGTTGTTGAGATTTCATGAAACTCGTAGATTTATGGAAGCTTGGCAACAATTTCAATGAAAGTTATTCTCATCAGTCTCTGCTTGGGGCTACTTCAATAAGACACAAACCATAGCGATAGAACTTGGAACTACATTATTGTTGAAAAGTTTCAAAGAGCTAGCGCAAACCGTGTTTGATTTAGAGTTCCAACTACATGTATCCATATAGGAGAAAACAGAGTGAAACCTAAACATGAAAACGGTTACTGCAAACGAACGGTTTAACCTAGAAGAACGAAATTCGGTGAGCCAAGTGGGTTTTGTGTACTGATCATTACCTGCAAGTATCATCAAGATTGGGTGAAAAAATGGTTGCTGAGATTTCAGGAAACTCGTAGATTTATGGAAGCTTCCAACCCCTTTCAATGAAAGTGATTCTCATCAGTCTCTGCTTGGGGCTACTTCAATAAGACACAAACCATAGCGATAGAACTTGGAACTACATTATTGTGCCAAGTTTCAATGAGCTAGCACAAACCGTGTTTGATTTAGAGTTCCAACTACATGTATCCATATAGGAGAAAACAGAGTGAAACCTAAACATGAAAACGGTTACTCAAAACGAACGGTTTAACCAAGAAGAATGAAATTCGGTGAGCCAAGTGGGATTTGTGTACTGATCATTACCTGCAAGTATCATCAAAATTGGGTGAAAAAATGGTTGCTGAGATTTCAGGAAACTCGTAGTTTTATGGAAGCTTGGGAACCCATTTCAATGAAAGTGATTCTCGTCAGTCTCTGCTTGGGGCTACTTCAATAGGACACAAACCATAGCGATAGACATTGGAACTAGATTATTATACCAATTTCAAAGAGCTAGCACAAACCGTGTTTGATGTAGAGTTCCAACTACATGTATCCATATAGGAGAAAACAGAGTGAAACCTAAATATGAAAACGGTTACTGCAAAGGAACGGTTTAACCTAGAAGAACGAAATTTGGTGAGCCAAGTGGGATTGGTGTACTGATCATTACCAGCCAATATCATCAAGATTGGGTGAAAAAAATGTTTGCTGAGATTTCAGGAAACTCGTAGTTTTTTGGAAGCTTGGTAACCCCTTTCAATGAAAGTGATTCTCGTCAGTCTCTGCTTGGGGTTACTTCCATAGGACACAAACCATAGCGTTAGAACTTGGAACTACATTATTGTGCCAAGTTTCAAAGAGCTAGCACAAACCGTGTTTGATTTAGAGTTCCAACTACATGTATCCATATAGGAGAAAACACAGTGAAACCTAAACATGTAAACGGTTACTGCAAATGAACGGTTTAACCTAGAAGAAAGAAATTTGGTGAGCCAAGTGGGATTTGTGTACTGATCATTACCTGCAAGTATCATCAAGATTGGGTGAAAAAATGTTTGCTGAGATTTCAGGAAACTCGTACTTTTTTAGAAGCTTGGCAACCCCTTTCAATTAAAGTGATTCTCGTCAGTCTCTGCTTGGGGCTACTTCAATAGGACACTAACCATAGCGATAGACCCTGGAACTAGATTATTATGCCAAGTTTCAAAGAGCTAGCACAAACCGTGTTTGATTTAGAGTTCCAACTACATGTATCCATATAGGAGAAAACAGAGTGAAACCTAAATATGAAAACGGTTACTGCAAAGGAACGGTTTAACCTAGAAGAACGAAATTTGGTGAGCCAAGTGGGATTGGTGTACTGATCATTACCAGCCAATATCATGAAGATTGGGTGAAAAAATGTTTGCTGAGATTTCAGGAAACTCGTAGTTTTTTGGAAGCTTCGTAACCCCTTTCAATGAAAGTGATTCTCGTCAGTCTCTGCTTGGGGTTACTTCAATAGAACACAAACCATAGCGATAGAACTTGGAACTACATTATTGTGCCAAGTTTCAAAGAGCTAGCACAAACCGTGTTTGATTTAGAGTTCCAACTACATGTATCCACATAGGAGAAAACAGAGTGAAACCTAAACATTAAAACGGTTACTGCAAAGGAACGGTTTAATCTAGAAGAACGAAATATGGTGAGCCAAGTGGGATTCGTGTACTGATCATTTCCTGCAAGTATCATCAAGATTGGGTGAAAGAATGTTTGCTGAGATTTCAGGAAACTCGTAGTTTTTTAGAAGCTTGGCAACCCCTTTCAATGAAAGTGATTCTCGTCAGTCTCTGCTTGGGGTTACTTCAATAGGACACAAACCATAGCGATAGACCCTGGAACTACATTATTGTGCCAAGTTTCAAAGAGCTAGCACAAACCGTGTTTGATTTAGAGTTCCAACTACATGTATCCATATAGGAGAAAACAGAGTGAAACCTAAACATGAAAACGGTTACTGCAAACGAATGCTTTAACCTAGAAGAACAAAATTTGGTGAGCCAAGTGGAATTGGTGTACTGATCATTACCTGCAAGTATCATCAAGATTAGGTGAAAAAATGGTTGCTGAGATTTCAGGAAACTAGTTGTTTCTTAGAAGCTTGGCAACCCTTTCAATTAAAGTGATTCTCGTCAGTCTATGCTTGGGGCTACTTCAATAGGACACAAACCATAGAGATAGAACTTGGAACTACATTCTTGTGCCAAGTTTCAAAGAGGTAGAACAAACCGTCTTTGATTTAGAGTTCTAACTACATGTATCCATATAGGAGAAACAGAGTGAAACCTAAACATGAAAACGGTTACTGCAAAGGAACGGTTTAACCTAGAAAAACGAAATTTGGTGAGCCAAGTGGGATTGGTGTTCTGATCATTACCTGCAAGTATCATCAAGATTGGGTGAAAAAATGTTTGCTGAGATTTCAGGAAACTCGTAGTTTTATGGAAGCTTAGCAACCCCAATCAATGAAAGTGATTCTCGTCAGTCTCTGCTTGGGGCTAATTCAATAGGACACAAACCATTGCGATAGAACTTGGAACTACATTATTGTGCCAAGTTTCAAAGAGGTAGCAGAAACCGAGTTTGATTTAGAGTTCCAACTACATGTATCCATATAGGAGAAAACAGAGTGAAACCTAAACATGAAAACGCTTACTGCAAAGGAACGGTTTAACCTAGAAGAACTAAATTTGGTGAGCCAAGTGGGATTGGTTTACTGATCATTACCTGCCAGTATCATCAAGATTGGGTGAAAAAATGGTTGTTGAGATTTCAGGAAACTCGTAGATTTATGGAAGCTTGGCAACAATTTCAATGAAAGTTATTCTCATCAGTCTCTGCTTGGGGCTACTTCAATAAGACACAAACCATAGCGATAGAACTTGGAACTACATTATTGTGAAAAGTTTCAAAGAGCTAGCGCAAACCGTGTTTGATTTAGAGTTCCAACTACATGTATCCATATAGGAGAAAACAGAGTGAAACCTAAACATGAAAACGGTTACTGCAAACGAACGGTTTAACCTAGAAGAACGAAATTCGGTGAGCCAAGTGGGTTTTGTGTACTGATCATTACCTGCAAGTATCATCAAGATTGGGTGAAAAAATGGTTGCTGAGATTTCAGGAAACTCGTAGATTTATGGAAGCTTCCAACCCCTTTCAATGAAAGTGATTCTCATCAGTCTCTGCTTGGGGCTACTTCAATAAGACACAAACCATAGCGATAGAACTTGGAACTACATTATTGTGCCAAGTTTCAATGAGCTAGCACAAACCGTGTTTGATTTAGAGTTCCAACTACATGTATCCATATAGGAGAAAACAGAGTGAAACCTAAACATGAAAACGGTTACTCAAAACGAACGGTTTAACCAAGAAGAATGAAATTCGGTGAGCCAAGTGGGATTTGTGTACTGATCATTACCTGCAAGTATCATCAAAATTGGGTGAAAAATGGTTGCTGAGATTTCAGGAAACTCGTAGTTTTATGGAAGCTTGGGAACCCATTTCAATGAAAGTGATTCTCGTCAGTCTCTGCTTGGGGCTACTTCAATAGGACACAAACCATAGCGATAGACATTGGAACTAGATTATTATACCAATTTCAAAGAGCTAGCACAAACCGTGTTTGATGTAGAGTTCCAACTACATGTATCCATATAGGAGAAAACAGAGTGAAACCTAAATATGAAAACGGTTACTGCAAAGGAACGGTTTAACCTAGAAGAACGAAATTTGGTGAGCCAAGTGGGATTGGTGTACTGATCATTACCAGCCAATATCATCAAGATTGGGTGAAAAAAATGTTTGCTGAGATTTCAGGAAACTCGTAGTTTTTTGGAAGCTTGGTAACCCCTTTCAATGAAAGTGATTCTCGTCAGTCTCTGCTTGGGGTTACTTCCATAGGACACAAACCATAGCGTTAGAACTTGGAACTACATTATTGTGCCAAGTTTCAAAGAGCTAGCACAAACCGTGTTTGATTTAGAGTTCCAACTACATGTATCCATATAGGAGAAAACACAGTGAAACCTAAACATGTAAACGGTTACTGCAAATGAACGGTTTAACCTAGAAGAAAGAAATTTGGTGAGCCAAGTGGGATTTGTGTACTGATCATTACCTGCAAGTATCATCAAGATTGGGTGAAAAAATGTTTGCTGAGATTTCAGGAAACTCGTACTTTTTTAGAAGCTTGGCAACCCCTTTCAATTAAAGTGATTCTCGTCAGTCTCTGCTTGGGGCTACTTCAATAGGACACTAACCATAGCGATAGACCCTGGAACTAGATTATTATGCCAAGTTTCAAAGAGCTAGCACAAACCGTGTTTGATTTAGAGTTCCAACTACATGTATCCATATAGGAGAAAACAGAGTGAAACCTAAATATGAAAACGGTTACTGCAAAGGAACGGTTTAACCTAGAAGAACGAAATTTGGTGAGCCAAGTGGGATTGGTGTACTGATCATTACCAGCCAATATCATGAAGATTGGGTGAAAAAATGTTTGCTGAGATTTTCAGGAAACTCGTAGTTTTTTGGAAGCTTCGTAACCCCTTTCAATGAAAGTGATTCTCGTCAGTCTCTGCTTGGGGTTACTTCAATAGAACACAAACCATAGCGATAGAACTTGGAACTACATTATTGTGCCAAGTTTCAAAGAGCTAGCACAAACCGTGTTTGATTTAGAGTTCCAACTACATGTATCCACATAGGAGAAAACAGAGTGAAACCTAAACATTAAAACGGTTACTGCAAAGGAACGGTTTAATCTAGAAGAACGAAATATGGTGAGCCAAGTGGGATTCGTGTACTGATCATTTCCTGCAAGTATCATCAAGATTGGGTGAAAGAATGTTTGCTGAGATTTCAGGAAACTCGTAGTTTTTTAGAAGCTTGGCAACCCCTTTCAATGAAAGTGATTCTCGTCAGTCTCTGCTTGGGGTTACTTCAATAGGACACAAACCATAGCGATAGACCCTGGAACTACATTATTGTGCCAAGTTTCAAAGAGCTAGCACAAACCGTGTTTGATTTAGAGTTCCAACTACATGTATCCATATAGGAGAAAACAGAGTGAAACCTAAACATGAAAACGGTTACTGCAAACGAATGCTTTAACCTAGAAGAACAAAATTTGGTGAGCCAAGTGGAATTGGTGTACTGATCATTACCTGCAAGTATCATCAAGATTGGGTGAAAAAATGTTTGCTGAGATTTCAGGAAACTCGTAGATTTTTGGAAGATTGGCAACCCCTTTCAATGGAAGTGATTCTCGTCAGTCTCTGCTTGGGGCTACTTCAATAGGACACAAACCATAGCGATAGAACTTGGTACTACATTCTTGTGCCAAGTTTCAAAGAGGTAGCACAAACCGTCTTTGAATTAGAGTTCCAACTACATGTATCCATATAGGAGAAAACAGAGTGAAACCTAAACATGAAAACGGTTACTGCAAAGGAACGGTTTAACCTAGAGAACGAAATTTGGTGAGCCAAGTGGGATTGGTGTACTGATCATTACCAGCCAATATCATGAAGATTGGGTGAAAAAATGTTTGCTGAGATTTCAGGAAACTCGTAGTTTTATGGAAGCTTGGCAAACCCAATCAATGAAAGTGATTCTCGTCAGTCTCTGCTTGGGGCTAATTCAATAGGACACAAACCATAGCGATAGAACTTGGAACTACATTATTGTGAAAAGTTTCAAAGAGCTAGCGCAAACCGTGTTTGATTTAGAGTTCCAACTACATGTATCCATATAGGAGAAAACAGAGTGAAACCTAAACATGAAAACGGTTACTGCAAACGAACGGTTTAACCTAGAAGAATGAAATTCGGTGAGCCAAGTGGGATTTGTGTACTGATCATTACCTGCAAGTATCATCAAGATTGGGTGAAAAAATGTTGCTGAGATTTCAGGAAACTCGTAGTTTTTTAGAAGCTTGGCAACCCCTTTCAATTAAAGTGATTCTCGTCAGTCTCTGCTTGGGGCTACTTCAATAGGACACAAACCATAGCGATAGACCATGGAACTAGATTATTATACCAATTTCAAAGAGCTAGCACAAACCGTGTTTGATGTAGAGTTCCAACTACATGTATCCATATAGGAGAAAACAGAGTGAAACCTAAATATGAAAACGGTTACTGCAAAGGAACGGTTTAACCTAGAAGAACGAAATTTGGTGAGCCAAGTGGGATTGGTGTACTGATCATTACCAGCCAATATCATCAAGATTGGGTGAAAAAAATGTTTGCTGAGATTTCAGGAAACTCGTAGTTTTTTGGAAGCTTGGTAACCCCTTTCAATGAAAGTGATTCTCGTCAGTCTCTGCTTGGGGTTACTTCCATAGGACACAAACCATAGCGATAGAACTTGGAACTACATTATTGTGCCAAGTTTCAAAGAGCTAGCACAAACCGTGTTTGATTTAGAGTTCCAACTACATGTATCCATAGAGGAGAAAACAGAGTGAAACCTAAATATGAAAACGGTTACTGCAAAGGAACGGTTCAACCTAGAAGGACGAAATTTGGTGAGCCAAGTGGGATTGGTGTACTGATCATTACCAGCCAATATTATGAAGATTGGGTGAAAAAATGTTTGCTGAGATTTCAGGAAACTCGTAGTTTTTTGGAAGCTTCATAACCCCTTTCAATGAAAGTGATTCTCGTCAGTCTCTGCTTGGGGTTACTTCAATAGAACACAAACCATAGCGATAGAACTTGGAACTACATTATTGTGCCAAGTTTCAAAGAGCTAGCACAAACCGTGTTTGATTTAGAGTTCCAACTACATGTATCCACATAGGAGAAAACAGAGTGAAACCTAAACATTAAAACGGTTACTGCAAAGGAACGGTTTAATCTAGAAGAACGAAATATGGTGAGCCAATTGGGATTGGTGTACTGATCATTTCCTGCAAGTATCATCAAGATTGGGTGAAAGAATGTTTGCTGAGATTTCAGGAAACTCGTAGTTTTTTAGAAGCTTGGCAACCCCTTTCAATTAAAGTGATTCTCGTCAGTCTCTGCTTGGGGTTACTTCAATAGGACACAAACCATAGCGATAGACCCTGGAACTACATTATTGTGCCAAGTTTCAAAGAGCTAGCACAAACCGTGTTTGATTTAGAGTTCCAACTACATGTATTCATATAGGAGAAAACAGAGTGAAACCTCAATATGAAAACGATTACTGCAAACAAACAGTTTAACCTAGAAGAACGAAATTTGGTGAGCCCAGTGGGATTGGTGTACTGATCATTACCAGCCAATATCATCAAGATTGGGTGAAAAAAATGTTTGCTGAGATTTCAGGAAACTCGTAGTTTTTTGGAAGCTTGGTAACCCCTTTCAATGAAAGTGATTCTCGTCAGTCTCTGCTTGGTGTTACTTCAATAGAACACAAACCATAGCGATAGAACTTGGAACTATATTATTGTGCCAAGTTTCAAAGAGCTAGCACAAACCGTGTTTGATTTAGAGTTCCAACTACATGTATCCATATAGGAGAAAACAGAGTGAAACCTAAACATGAAAACGGTTACTGCAACGAACGGTTTAACCTAGAAGAACGAAATTCGGTG
Organism: Urocitellus parryii; assembly: GCF_045843805.1. Lineage (NCBI taxonomy): Eukaryota > Metazoa > Chordata > Mammalia > Rodentia > Sciuridae > Urocitellus > Urocitellus parryii. The sequence continues at coordinate 3,862 of NW_027552020.1, read as the reverse complement.
AGCCAAGTGGGTTTTGTGTACTGATCATTACCTGCAAGTATCATCAAGATTGGGTGAAAAAATGGTTGCTGAGATTTCAGGAAACTCGTAGATTTATGGAAGCTTCCAACCCCTTTCAATGAAAGTGATTCTCATCAGTCTCTGCTTGGGGCTACTTCAATAAGACACAAACCATAGCGATAGAACTTGGAACTACATTATTGTGCCAAGTTTCAATGAGCTAGCACAAACCGTGTTTGATTTAGAGTTCCAACTACATGTATCCATATAGGAGAAAACAGAGTGAAACCTAAACATGAAAACGGTTACTCAAAACGAACGGTTTAACCAAGAAGAATGAAATTCGGTGAGCCAAGTGGGATTTGTGTACTGATCATTACCTGCAAGTATCATCAAAATTGGGTGAAAAAATGGTTGCTGAGATTTCAGGAAACTCGTAGTTTTATGGAAGCTTGGGAACCCATTTCAATGAAAGTGATTCTCGTCAGTCTCTGCTTGGGGCTACTTCAATAGGACACAAACCATAGCGATAGACATTGGAACTAGATTATTATACCAATTTCAAAGAGCTAGCACAAACCGTGTTTGATGTAGAGTTCCAACTACATGTATCCATATAGGAGAAAACAGAGTGAAACCTAAATATGAAAACGGTTACTGCAAAGGAACGGTTTAACCTAGAAGAACGAAATTTGGTGAGCCAAGTGGGATTGGTGTACTGATCATTACCAGCCAATATCATCAAGATTGGGTGAAAAAAATGTTTGCTGAGATTTCAGGAAACTCGTAGTTTTTTGGAAGCTTGGTAACCCCTTTCAATGAAAGTGATTCTCGTCAGTCTCTGCTTGGGGTTACTTCCATAGGACACAAACCATAGCGTTAGAACTTGGAACTACATTATTGTGCCAAGTTTCAAAGAGCTAGCACAAACCGTGTTTGATTTAGAGTTCCAACTACATGTATCCATATAGGAGAAAACACAGTGAAACCTAAACATGTAAACGGTTACTGCAAATGAACGGTTTAACCTAGAAGAAAGAAATTTGGTGAGCCAAGTGGGATTTGTGTACTGATCATTACCTGCAAGTATCATCAAGATTGGGTGAAAAAATGTTTGCTGAGATTTCAGGAAACTCGTACTTTTTTAGAAGCTTGGCAACCCCTTTCAATTAAAGTGATTCTCGTCAGTCTCTGCTTGGGGCTACTTCAATAGGACACTAACCATAGCGATAGACCCTGGAACTAGATTATTATGCCAAGTTTCAAAGAGCTAGCACAAACCGTGTTTGATTTAGAGTTCCAACTACATGTATCCATATAGGAGAAAACAGAGTGAAACCTAAATATGAAAACGGTTACTGCAAAGGAACGGTTTAACCTAGAAGAACGAAATTTGGTGAGCCAAGTGGGATTGGTGTACTGATCATTACCAGCCAATATCATGAAGATTGGGTGAAAAAATGTTTGCTGAGATTTCAGGAAACTCGTAGTTTTTTGGAAGCTTCGTAACCCCTTTCAATGAAAGTGATTCTCGTCAGTCTCTGCTTGGGGTTACTTCAATAGAACACAAACCATAGCGATAGAACTTGGAACTACATTATTGTGCCAAGTTTCAAAGAGCTAGCACAAACCGTGTTTGATTTAGAGTTCCAACTACATGTATCCACATAGGAGAAAACAGAGTGAAACCTAAACATTAAAACGGTTACTGCAAAGGAACGGTTTAATCTAGAAGAACGAAATATGGTGAGCCAAGTGGGATTCGTGTACTGATCATTTCCTGCAAGTATCATCAAGATTGGGTGAAAGAATGTTTGCTGAGATTTCAGGAAACTCGTAGTTTTTTAGAAGCTTGGCAACCCCTTTCAATGAAAGTGATTCTCGTCAGTCTCTGCTTGGGGTTACTTCAATAGGACACAAACCATAGCGATAGACCCTGGAACTACATTATTGTGCCAAGTTTTCAAAGAGCTAGCACAAACCGTGTTTGATTTAGAGTTCCAACTACATGTATCCATATAGGAGAAAACAGAGTGAAACCTAAACATGAAAACGGTTACTGCAAACGAATGCTTTAACCTAGAAGAACAAAATTTGGTGAGCCAAGTGGAATTGGTGTACTGATCATTACCTGCAAGTATCATCAAGATTGGGTGAAAAAATGTTTGCTGAGATTTCAGGAAACTCGTAGATTTTTGGAAGATTGGCAACCCCTTTCAATGGAAGTGATTCTCGTCAGTCTCTGCTTGGGGCTACTTCAATAGGACACAAACCATAGCGATAGAACTTGGTACTACATTCTTGTGCCAAGTTTCAAAGAGGTAGCACAAACCGTCTTTGAATTAGAGTTCCAACTACATGTATCCATATAGGAGAAAACAGAGTGAAACCTAAACATGAAAACGGTTACTGCAAAGGAACGGTTTAACCTAGAGAACGAAATTTGGTGAGCCAAGTGGGATTGGTGTACTGATCATTACCAGCCAATATCATGAAGATTGGGTGAAAAAATGTTTGCTGAGATTTCAGGAAACTCGTAGTTTTATGGAAGCTTGGCAAACCCAATCAATGAAAGTGATTCTCGTCAGTCTCTGCTTGGGGCTAATTCAATAGGACACAAACCATAGCGATAGAACTTGGAACTACATTATTGTGAAAAGTTTCAAAGAGCTAGCGCAAACCGTGTTTGATTTAGAGTTCCAACTACATGTATCCATATAGGAGAAAACAGAGTGAAACCTAAACATGAAAACGGTTACTGCAAACGAACGGTTTAACCTAGAAGAATGAAATTCGGTGAGCCAAGTGGGATTTGTGTACTGATCATTACCTGCAAGTATCATCAAGATTGGGTGAAAAAATGTTTGCTGAGATTTCAGGAAACTCGTAGTTTTTTAGAAGCTTGGCAACCCCTTTCAATTAAAGTGATTCTCGTCAGTCTCTGCTTGGGGCTACTTCAATAGGACACAAACCATAGCGATAGACCATGGAACTAGATTATTATACCAATTTCAAAGAGCTAGCACAAACCGTGTTTGATGTAGAGTTCCAACTACATGTATCCATATAGGAGAAAACAGAGTGAAACCTAAATATGAAAACGGTTACTGCAAAGGAACGGTTTAACCTAGAAGAACGAAATTTGGTGAGCCAAGTGGGATTGGTGTACTGATCATTACCAGCCAATATCATCAAGATTGGGTGAAAAAAATGTTTGCTGAGATTTCAGGAAACTCGTAGTTTTTTGGAAGCTTGGTAACCCCTTTCAATGAAAGTGATTCTCGTCAGTCTCTGCTTGGGGTTACTTCCATAGGACACAAACCATAGCGATAGAACTTGGAACTACATTATTGTGCCAAGTTTCAAAGAGCTAGCACAAACCGTGTTTGATTTAGAGTTCCAACTACATGTATCCATAGAGGAGAAAACAGAGTGAAACCTAAATATGAAAACGGTTACTGCAAAGGAACGGTTCAACCTAGAAGGACGAAATTTGGTGAGCCAAGTGGGATTGGTGTACTGATCATTACCAGCCAATATTATGAAGATTGGGTGAAAAAATGTTTGCTGAGATTTCAGGAAACTCGTAGTTTTTTGGAAGCTTCATAACCCCTTTCAATGAAAGTGATTCTCGTCAGTCTCTGCTTGGGGTTACTTCAATAGAACACAAACCATAGCGATAGAACTTGGAACTACATTATTGTGCCAAGTTTCAAAGAGCTAGCACAAACCGTGTTTGATTTAGAGTTCCAACTACATGTATCCACATAGGAGAAAACAGAGTGAAACCTAAACATTAAAACGGTTACTGCAAAGGAACGGTTTAATCTAGAAGAACGAAATATGGTGAGCCAATTGGGAT
>NW_027552019.1:0-52794 GCF_045843805.1 Urocitellus parryii | reverse complement strand
TTCTTCTAGGTTAAACCGTTCCTTTGCAGTAACCGTTTTCATGTTTAGGTTTCACTCTGTTTTCTCCTATATGGATACATGTAGTTGGAACTCTAAATCAAACACGGTTTGTGCTAGCTCTTTGAAACTTGGCACAATAATGTAGTTCCAAGTTCTATCGCTGTGGTTTGTGTCCTATTGAAGTAGCCCCAAGCAGAGACTGACGAGAATCACTTTCATTGAAAGGGGTTGACAAGCTTCCAAAAAACTACGAGTTTCCTCAAATCTCAGCAAACATTTTTTCACCCAATCTTGATGATACTGGCAGTTAATGATCAGTACACCAATCCCACCTGGCTCACCAAATTTCTTTCTTCTAGGTTAAACCGTTCCTTTGCAGTAACCGTTTTCATGTTTAGGTTTCACTCTGTTTTCTCCTATATGACATACAAATAGTTGGAACTCTAAATCAAACACGGTTTGTGCTAGCTCTTTGAAACTTGGCACAATAATGTAGTTCCAAGTTCTATCGCTATGGTTGGTGTCCTATTGAAGTAGCCCCAAGCAGCGACTGACGAGAATCACTTTCATTGAAATGGGTTGCCAAGCTTCCAAAAACTACGAGTTTCCGGAAATCTCAGCAAACATTTTTTGACCCAAACTTGATCATACTGGCAGGTACTGATCAGTACACCAATCCCACTTGGCTCACCAAATTTCGTTCTTCTAGGTTAAACCGTTCCTTTGCAGTAACCGTTTTCATGTTTAGGTTTCACTCTGTTTTCTCCTATATGGATACATGTAGTTGGAACTCTAAATCAAACACGGTTTGTGCTAGCTCTTTGAAACTTGGCACAATAATGTAGTTCCAAGGTCTGTCGCTATGGTTGATGTCCTATTGAAGTAGCCCCAAGCAGAGACTGACGAGAATCACTTTCATTGAAAGGTGTTGCCAAGCTTCCAAAAAACTAGGAGTTTCCTGAAATCTCAGCAAACATTTTTTCACCCAATCTTGATGATACTGGCAGGTAATGATCAGTACACCAATCCCACTTGGCTCACCAAATTTCGTTCTTCTAGGTTAAACCGTTCCTTTGCAGTAACCGTTTTCATGTTTAGGTTTCACTCTGTTATCTCCTAATGGATACACTAAATCAAACACTGTTTGTGCTAGCTCTTTGAAACTTGGCACAATAATGTAGTTCCAAGTTCTTTCGCTATGGTTGGTGTCCTATTGAAGTCGCCCCAAGCAGAGACTGACGAGAATCACTTTCATTGAAAGGGGTTGCCAAGCTTCCAAAAACTACGAGTTTCCGGAAATCTCAGCAAACATTTTTTCACCCAATCTTGATGATACTTTCAGGGAATGATCAGTACACCAATCCCACTTGGCTCACCAAGTTTCGTTCTTCTACGTTAAACCGTTCCTTTGCAGTAACCGTTTTCATGTTTAGGTTTCACTCTGTTTTCTCCTATATGAATATATGTATTTGGAACTCTAAATCAAACACGGTTTGTGCTAGCTCTTTGAAACTTGGCACAATAATGTAGTTCCAAGTTCTATCGCTATGATTGGTGTCCTATTGAAGTAGCCCCAAGCAGAGACTGACAAGAATCACTTTCATTGAAAGGGGTTGCCAAGCTTCCAAAAAACTTCGAGTTTCCTGAAATCTCAGCAAACATTTTTTCACCCAATCTTGATGATACGGGCAGGTAATGATCAGTACACCAATCCCACTTGGCTCACCAAATTTCGTTCTTCTAGGTTAAACCGTTCCTTTGCAGTAACCGTTTTCATGTTTAGGTTTCACTCTTTTTTCTCCTATATGGATACACGTAGTTGGAACTCTAAATCAAACACGGTTTGTGCTAGCTCTTTGAAACTTGGCACAATAATGTAGTACCAAGTTCTATCGCTATGGTTGGTGTCCTATTGAAGTAGCCCCAAGCAGCGACTGACGAGAATCACTTTCATTGAAAGGGGTTGCCAAGCTTCCAAAAACTACGAGTTTCCGGAAATCTCAGCAAACATTTTTTCACCCAATTTGATGATACTGGCAGGTAATGATCAGTACACCAATCCCACCTGGCTCACCAAATTTCTTTCTTCTAGGTTAAACCGTTCCTTTGCAGTAACCGTTTTCATGTTTAGGTTTCACTCTGTTTTCTCCTATATGGATACAAGTAGTTGGAACTCTAAATCAAACTCGGTTTGTGCTAGCTCTTTGAAACTTGGCACAATAATGTAGTTCCAAGTTCTATCGCTATGGTTGGTGTCCTATTGAAGTAGCCCCAAGCAGCGACTGACGAGAATCACTTTCATTGAAAGGGGTTGCCAAGCTTCCAAAAACTACGAGTTTCCGGAAATCTCAGCAAACATTTTTTTCACCCAAACTTGATCATACTGGCAGGTAATGATCAGTACACCAATCCCATTGGCTCACCAAATTTCGTTATTCTAGGTTAAACCGTTCCTTCGCAGTAACCGTTTTCATGTTTAGGTTTCAATCTGTTTTCTCCGATATGGATACATGTATTTGGAACTCTAAATCAAACACGGTTTGTGCTAGCTCTTTGAAACTTGGCACAATAATGTAGTTCCAAGTTCTGTCGCTATGGTTGATGTCCTATTGAAGTACCCCAAGCAGAGACTGACGAGAATCACTTTCATTGAAAGGTGTTGCCAAGCTTCCAAAAAACTAGGAGTTTCCTGAAATCTCAGCAAACATTTTTTCACCAATCTTGATGATACTGGCAGGTAATGATCAGTACACCAATCCCATTTGGCTCAACCAAATTTCGTTCTTCTAGGTTAAACCGTTCCTTTGCAGTAACCCTTTTCATGTTTAGGTTTCACTCTGTTATCTCCTAATGGATACATGTAGTTGGAACTCTAAATCAAACACTGTTTGTGCTAGCTCTTTGAAACTTGGCTCAATAATGTAGTTCCAAGTTCTATCGCTATGGTTGGTGTCCTATTGAAGTCGCCCCAAGTAGAGACTGACGAGAATCACTTTCATTGAAAGGGGTTGCCAAGCTTCCAAAAACTACGAGTTTCCGGAAATCTCAGCAAACATTTTTTCACCCAATCTTGATCATACTGGCAGGGAATTCTCAGTACACCAAACCCACTTGGCTCACCAAGTTTCGTTCTTCTAGGTTAAACCGTTCCTTTGCAGTAACCGTTTTCATGTTTAGGTTTCACTCTGTTTTCTCCTATATGGATACATGTAGTTGGAACTCTAAATCAAACACGGTTTGTGCTAGCTCTTTGAAACTTGGCACAATAATGTAGTTCCAAGTTCTTTCGCTATGGTTGGTGTCTTATTGAAGTAGCCCCAAGCAGAGACTGACGAGAATCACTTTCATTGAAAGGGGTTGCCAAGCTTCCAAAAAACTTCGAGTTTCCTGAAATCTCAGCAAACATTTTTTCACCCAATCTTGATGATACTGGCAGGTAATGATCAGTACACCAATACCACTTGGCTCACCAAATTTCGTTCTTCTAGGTTAAACCGTTCCTTTGCAGTAACCGTTTTCATGTTTAGGTTTCACTCTGTTTTTCTCCTATATGGATACAATTGTTGGAACTCTAATTCAAACACGGTTTGTGCTAGCTCTTTGAAACTTGGCACAATAATGTAGTTCCAAGTTCTATCGCTATGTTTGGTGTCCTATTGAAGTAGCCCCAAGCAGCGACTGACGAGAATCACTTTCATTGAAAGGGGTTGCCAAGCTTCCAAAAAACTTCGAGTTTCCGGAAATCTCAGCAAACATTTTTTCACCCAATCTTGATGATACTGGCAGGGAATGATCAGTACACCAATCCCACTTGGCTCACCAAGTTTCGTTCTTCTAGGTTAATCCGTTCCTTTGCAGTAACCGTTTTCATGTTTAGGTTTCACTCTGTTTTCTCACATATGGATACATGTAGTTGGAACTCTAAATCAAACACGGTTTGTGCTAGCTCTTTGAAACTTGGCACAATAATGTAGTTCCAAGTTCTATCGCTATGATTGGTGTCCTATTGAAGTAGCCCCAAGCAGAGACTGACGAGAATCACTTTCATTGAAAGGGGTTGCCAAGCTTCCAAAAAACTACGAGTTTCTTGAAATCTCAGCAAACATTTTTTCACCCAATCTTGATGATACTGGCAGGAAATGATCAGTACACCAATCCCACTTGGCTCACCAAATTTCGTTCTTCTACGTTAAACCGTTCCTTTGCAGTAACCTTTTTCATGTTTAGGTTTCACTCTTTTTTCTAATATATGGATACACGTAGTTGGAAATCTAAATCAAACACGGTTTGTGCTAGCTCTTTGAAACTTGGCACAATAATGTAGTTCCAAGTTCTGTCGCTATGGTTGATGTCCTATTGAAGTCGCCCCAAGCAGAGACTGACGAGAATCACTTTCATTGAAAGGGGTTGCCAAGCTTCCAAAAACTACGAGTTTCCGGAAATCTCAGCAAACATTTTTTCACCCAATCTTGATGATACTGGCAGGGAATGATCAGTACACCAATCCCACTTGGCTCACCAAGTTTCGTTCTTCTAGGTTAAACCGTTCCTTTGCAGTAACCGTTTTCATGTTTAGGTTTCACTCTGTTTTCTCCTATATGAATATATGTAGTTGGAACTCTAAATCAAACACGGTTTGTGCTAGCTCTTTGAAACTTGGCACAATAATGTAGTTCCAAGTTCTATCGCTATGATTGGTGTCCTATTGAAGTAGCCCCAAGCAGAGACTGACAAGAATCACTTTCATTGAAAGGGGTTGCCAAGCTTCCAAAAAACTACGAGTTTCCTGAAATCTCAGCAAACATTTTTTCACCCAATCTTGATGATACGGGCAGGTAATGATCAGTACACCAATCCCACTTGGCTCACCAAATTTCGTTCTTCTAGGTTAAACCGTTCCTTTGCAGTAACCGTTTTCATGTTTAGGTTTCACTCTTTTTTCTAATATATGGATACACGTAGTTGGAACTCTAAATCAAACACGGTTTGTGCTAGCTCTTTGAAACTTGGCACAATAATGTAGTTCCAAGTTCTATCGCTATGGTTGGTGTCCTATTGAAGTAGCCCCAAGCAGCGACTGACGAGAATCACTTTCATTGAAAGGGGTTGCCAAGCTTCCAAAAACTACGAGTTTCCGGAAATCTCAGCAAACATTTTTTCACCCAATTTGATGATACTGGCAGGTAATGATCAGTACACCAATCCCACCTGGCTCACCAAATTTCTTTCTTCTAGGTTAAACCGTTCCTTTGCAGTAACCGTTTTCATGTTTAGGTTTCACTCTGTTTTCTCCTATATGGATACAAGTAGTTGGAACTCTAAATAAAACACGGTTTGTGCTAGCTCTTTGAAACTTGGCACAATAATGTAGTTCCAAGTTCTATCGCTATGGTTGGTGTCCTATTGAAGTAGCCCCAAGCAGCGACTGACGAGAATCACTTTCATTGAAAGGGGTTGCCAAGCTTCCAAAAACTACGAGTTTCCGGAAATCTCAGCAAACATTTTTTCACCCAAACTTGATCATACTGGCAGGTAATGATCAGTACACCAATCCCACTTGGCTCACCAAATTTCGTTATTCTAGGTTAAACCGTTCCTTTGCAGTAACCCTTTTCATGTTTAGGTTTCACTCTGTTATCTCCTAATGGATACATGTAGTTGGAACTCTAAATCAAACACTGTTTGTGCTAGCTCTTTGAAACTTGGCTCAATAATGTAGTTCCAACTTCTATCGCTATGGTTGGTGTCCTATTGAAGTCGCCCCAAGCAGAGACTGACGAGAATCACTTTCATTGAAAGGGGTTGCCAAGCTTTCAAAAACTACGAGTTTCCGGAAATCTCAGCAAACATTTTTTCACCCAATCTTGATCATACTGGCAGGGAATTCTCAGTACACCAAACCCACTTATCTCACCAAGTTTCGTTCTTCTAGGTTAAACCGTTCCTTTGCAGTAACCGTTTTCATGTTTAGGTTTCACTCTGTTTTCTCCTATATGGATACATGTAGTTGGAACTCTAAATCAAACACGGTTTGTGCTAGCTCTTTGAAACTTGGCACAATAATGTAGTTCCAAGTTCTATCGCTATGGTTGGTGTCTTATTGAAGTAGCCCCAAGCAGAGACTGACGAGAATCACTTTCATTGAAAGGGGTTGCCCAGCTTCCAAAAAACTTCGAGTTTCCTGAAATCTCAGCAAACATTTTTTCACCCAATCTTGATGATACTGGCAGGTAATGATCAGTACACCAATACCACTTGGCTCACCAAATTTCGTTCTTCTAGGTTAAACCGTTCCTTTGCAGTAACCGTTTTCTTGTTTAGGTTTCACTCTTTTTTCTCCTATATGGATACACGTAGTTGGAACTCTAAATCAAACACGGTTTGTGCTAGCTCTTTGAAACTTGGCACAATAATGTAGTTCCAAGTTCTGTCGCTATGGTTGGTGTCCTATTGAAGTAGCCCCAAGCAGCGACTGACGAGAATCACTTTCATTGAAAGGGGTTGCCAAGCTTCCAAAAAACTACGAGTTTCCTGAAATCTCAGCAAACATTTTTTCACCCAATCTTGATGATACTTGCAGGTAATGATCACGGCACCAATCCCACTTGACTCACCAAATTTCGATCTTCTAGGTTAAACCGTTCCTTTGCAGTAACCGTTTTCACGTTTAGGTTTCACTCTGTTTTCTCCTATATGGATACAAGTAGTTGGAACTCTAAATCAAACACGGTTTGTGCTAGCTCTTTGAAACTTGGCACAATAATGTAGTTCCAAGTTCTATCGCTATGGTTGGTGTCCTATTGAAGTAGCCCCAAGGAGCGACTGACGAGAATCACTTTCATTGAAAGGGGTTGCCAAGCTTCCAAAAACTACGAGTTTCCGGAAATCTCAGCAAACATTTTTTCACCCAAACTTGATCATACTGGCAGGTAATGATCAGTAAACCAATCCCACTTGGCTCACCAAATTTCGTTATTCTAGGTTAAACCGTTCCTTTGCAGTAACCCTTTTCATGTTTAGGTTTCACTCTGTTATCTCCTAATGGATACATGTAGTTGGAACTCTAAATCAAACACTGTTTGTGCTAGCTCTTTGAAACTTGGCTCAATAATGTAGTTCCAACTTCTATCGCTATGGTTGGTGTCCTATTGAAGTCGCCCCAAGCAGAGACTGACGAGAATCACTTTCATTGAAAGGGGTTGCCAAGCTTTCAAAAACTACGAGTTTCCGGAAATCTCAGCAAACATTTTTTCACCCAATCTTGATCATACTGGCAGGGAATTCTCAGTACACCAAACCCACTTGGCTCACCAAGTTTCGTTCTTCTAGGTTAAACCGTTCCTTTGCAGTAACCGTTTTCATGTTTAGGTTTCACTCTGTTTTCTCCTATATGGATACATGTAGTTGGAACTCTAAATCAAACACGGTTTGTGCTAGCTCTTTGAAACTTGGCACAATAATGTAGTTCCAAGTTCTATCGCTATGGTTGGTGTCTTATTGAAGTAGCCCCAAGCAGAGACTGACGAGAATCACTTTCATTGAAAGGGGTTGCCCAGCTTCCAAAAAACTTCGAGTTTCCTGAAATCTCAGCAAACATTTTTTCACCCAATCTTGATGATACTGGCAGGTAATGATCAGTACACCAATACCACTTGGCTCACCAAATTTCGTTCTTCTAGGTTAAACCGTTCCTTTGCAGTAACCGTTTTCTTGTTTAGGTTTCATTCTTTTTTCTCCTATATGGATACACGTAGTTGGAACTCTAAATCAAACACGGTTTGTGCTAGCTCTTTGAAACTTGGCACAATAATGTAGTTCCAAGTTCTGTCGCTATGGTTGATGTCCTGTTGAAGTACCCCAAGCAGAGACTGACGAGAATCACTTTCATTGAAAGGGGTTGCCAAGCTTCCAAAAAACTAGGAGTTTCCTGAAATCTCAGCAAACATTTTTTCACCCAATCTTGATGATACTGGCAGGTAATGATCAGTACACCAATCCCACTTGGCTCACCAAATTTCGTTCTTCTAGGTTAAACCGTTCCTTTGCAGTAACCCTTTTCATGTTTAGGTTTCACTCTGTTATCTCCTAATGGATACATGTAGTTGGAACTCTAAATCAAACACTGTTTGTGCTAGCTCTTTGAAACTTGGCACAATAATGTAGTTCCAAGTTCTATCGCTATGGTTGGTGTCCTATTGAAGTAGCCCCAAGCAGAGACTGACGAGAATCACTTTCATTGAAAGGGGTTGCCAAGCTTCCAAAAACTACGAGTTTCCGGAAATCTCAGCAAACATTTTTTCACCCAAACTTGATTATACTGGCAGGTAATGATCAGTACACCAATCCCACTTGGCTCACCAAATTTCGTTCTTCTAGGTTAAACCGTTCCTTTGCAGTAACCGTTTTCATGTTTAGGTTTCACTCTGTTTTCTCCGATATGGATACATGTATTTGGAACTCTAAATCAAACACGGTTTGTGCTAGCTCTTTGAAACTTGGCACAATAATGTAGTTCCAAGTTCTGTCGCTATGGTTGATGTCCTGTTGAAGTACCCCAAGCAGAGACTGACGAGAATCACTTTCATTGAAAGGGGTTGCCAAGCTTCCAAAAAACTAGGAGTTTCCTGAAATCTCAGCAAACATTTTTTCACCCAATCTTGATGATACTGGCAGGTAATGATCAGTACACCAATCCCACTTGGCTCACCAAATTTCGTTCTTCTCGGTTAAACCGTTCCTTTGCAGTAACCCTTTTCATGTTTAGGTTTCACTCTGTTATCTCCTAATGGATACATGTAGTTGGAACTCTAAATCAAACACTGTTTGTGCTAGCTCTTTGAAACTTGGCACAATAATGTAGTTCCAAGTTCTATCGCTATGGTTGGTGTCCTATTGAAGTCGCCCCAAGCAGAGACTGACGAGAATCACTTTCATTGAAAGGGGTTGCCAAGCTTCCAAAAACTACGAGTTTCCGGAAATCTCAGCAAGCAATTTTTCACCCAATCTTGATCATACTGGCAGGGAATTCTCAGTACACCAAACCCACTTGGCTCACCAAGTTTCGTTCTTCTAGGTTAAACCGTTCCTTTGCAGTAACCGTTTTCATGTTTAGGTTTCACTCTGTTTTCTCCTAATGGATACATGTAGTTGGAACTCTAAATCAAACACTGTTTGTGCTAGCTCTTTGAAACTTGGCACAATAATGTAGTTCCAAGTTCTATCGCTATGTTTGGTGTCCTATTGAAGTAGCCCCAAGCAGAGACTGACGAGAATCACTTTTATTGAAAGGGGTTGCCAAGCTTCCAAAAAACTAAGAGTTTCCTGAAATCTCAGCAAAAATTTTTTCACCCAATCTTGATGATACTGGCAGGTAATGATCAGTACACCAATCCCACCTGGCTCACCAAATTTCTTTCTTCTAGATTAAACCGTTCCTTTGCAGTAACCGTTTTCATGTTTAGGTTTCACTCTGTTTTCTCCTATATGGATACATGTAGTTGGAACTCTAAATCAAACACGGTTTGTGCTAGCTCTTTGAAACTTGGCACAATAATGTAGTTCCAAGTTCTGTCGCTATGGTTGATGTCCTATTGAAGTAGCCCCAAGCAGAGACTGACGAGAATCACTTTCATTGAAAGGTGTTGCCAAGCTTCCAAAAAACTAGGAGTTTCCTGAAATCTCAGCAAACATTTTTTCACCCAATCTTGATGATACTGGCAGGTAATGATCAGTACACCAATCCAACTTGTCTCACCAAATTTCGTTCTTCTAGGTTAAACCGTTCCTTTGCAGTAACCCTTTTCATGTTTAGGTTTCACTCTGTTATCTCCTAATGGATACATGTAGATGGAACTCTAAATCAAACACTGTTTGTGCTAGCTCTTTGAAACTTGGCACAATAATGTAGTTCCAAGTTCTATCGCTATGGTTGGTGTCCTATTGAAGTCGCCCCAAGCAGAGACTGACGAGAATCACTTTCATTGAAAGGGGTTGCCAAGCTTCCAAAAACTACGAGTTTCCTGAAATCTCAGCAAACATTTTTTCACCCAATCTTGATGATACTGGCAGGTAATGATCAGTACACCAATCCCACTTGGCTCACCAAGTTTCGTTCTTCTAGGTTAAACCGTTCCTTTGCAGTAACCGTTTTCATGTTTAGGTTTCACTCTGTTTTCTCCTATATGGATACATGTATTTGGAACTCTAAATCAAACACGGTTTGTGCTAGCTCTTTGAAACTTGGCACAATAATGTAGTTCCAAGTTCTATCGCTATGGTTGGTGTCCTATTGTAGTCGCCCCAAGCAGAGACTGACGAGAATCACTTTCATTGAAAGGGGTTGCCAAGCTTCCAAAAACTACGAGTTTCCGGAAATCTCAGCAAACATTTTTTCACCCAATCTTGATCATACTGGCAGGGAATTCTCAGTACACCAAACCCACTTGGCTCACCAAGTTTCGTTCTTCTAGGTTAAACCGTTCCTTTGCAGTAACCGTTTTCATGTTTAGGTTTCACTCTGTTTTCTCCTATATGGATACAAGTAGTTCGAACACTAAATCAAACACGGTTTGTGCTAGCTCTTTGAAACTTGGCACAATAATGTAGTTCCAAGTTCTATCGCTATGGTTGGTGTCCTATTGAAGTAGCCCCAAGCAGAGACTGACGAGAATCACTTTCATTGAAAGGGGTTGCCAAGCTTCCAAAAAACTAGGAGTTTCCTGAAATCTCAGCAAACATTTTTTCACCCAATCTTGATGATACTGGCAGGTAATGATCAGTACACCAATCACACTTGGCTCACCAAATTTCGTTCTTCTAGGTTAAACCGTTCCTTTCCAGTAACCGTTTTCATGTTTAGGTTTCACTCTTTTTTCTCCTATATGGATACACGTAGTTGGAACTCTAAATCAAACACGGTTTGTGCTAGCTCTTTGAAACTTGGCACAATAATGTAGTTCCAAGTTCTATCGCTATGGTTGGTGTCCTATTGAAGTAGCCCCAAGCAGCGACTGACGAGAATCACTTTCGTTGAAAGGGGTTGCCAAGCTTCCAAAAACTACGAGTTTCCGGAAATCTCAGCAAACATTTTTGACCCAAACTTGATCATACTGGCAGGTAATGATCAGTACACCAATCCCACGTGGCTCACCAAATTTCGTTCTTCTAGGTTAAACCGTTCCTTTGCAGTAACCGTTTTCATGTTTAGGTTTCACTCTGTTTTCTCCTATATGGATACATGTAGTTGGAACTCTAAATCAAACACGGTTTGTGCTAGCTCTTTGAAACTTGGCACAATAATGTAGTTCCAAGTTCTGTCGCTATGGTTGATGTCCTATTGAAGTAGCCCCAAGCAGAGACTGACGAGAATCACTTTCATTGAAAGGTGTTGCCAAGCTTCCAAAAAACTAGGAGTTTCCTGAAATCTCAGCAAACATTTTTTCACCCAATCTTGATGATACTGGCAGGTAATGATCAGTACACCAATCCCACTTGGCTCACCAAGTTTCGTTCTTCTAGGTTAAACCGTTCCTTTGCAGTAACCGTTTTCATGTTTAGGTTTCACTCTGTTTTCTCCTATATGGATACATGTATTTGGAACTCTAAATCAAACACGGTTTGTGCTAGCTCTTTGAAACTTGGCACAATAATGTAGTTCCAAGTTCTATTGCTATGGTTGGTGTCCTATTGTAGTCGCCCCAAGCAGAGACTGACGAGAATCACTTTCATTGAAAGGGGTTGCCAAGCTTCCAAAAACTACGAGTTTCCAGAAATCTCAGCAAACATTTTTTCACCCAATCTTGATCATACTGGCAGGGAATTCTCAGTACACCAAACCCACTTGGCTCACCAAGTTTCGATCTTCTAGGTTAAACCGTTCCTTTGCAGTAACCGTTTTCATGTTTAGGTTTCACTCTGTTTTCTCCTATATGGATACAAGTAGTTCGAACACTAAATCAAACACGGTTTGTGCTAGCTCTTTGAAACTTGGCACAATAATGTAGTTCCAAGTTCTATCGCTATGGTTGGGTGTCCTATTGAAGTAGCCCCAAGCAGAGACTGACGAGAATCACTTTCATTGAAAGGGGTTGCCAAGCTTCCAAAAAACTAGGAGTTTCCTGAAATCTCAGCAAACATTTTTTCACCCAATCTTGATGATACTGGCAGGTAATGATCAGTACACCAATCACACTTGGCTCACCAAATTTCGTTCTTCTAGGTTAAACCGTTCCTTTCCAGTAACCGTTTTCATGTTTAGGTTTCACTCTTTTTTCTCCTATATGGATACACGTAGTTGGAACTCTAAATCAAACACGGTTTGTGCTACCTCTTTGAAACTTGGCACAATAATGTAGTTCCAAGTTCTATCGCTATGGTTGGTGCCCTATTGAAGTAGCCCCAAGCAGCGAATGACGAGAATCACTTTCATTGAAAGGGGTTGCCAAGCTTCCAAAAACTACGAGTTTCCGGAAATCTCAGCAAACATTTTTTCACCCAATCTTGATGATACTGGCAGGTAATGATTAGTACACCAATCCCACTTGGCTCACCAAATTTCGTTCTTCTAGGTTAAACCGTTCCTTTGCAGTAACCGTTTTCATGTTTAGGTTTCACTGTGTTTTCTCCTATATGGATACATGTAGTTGGAACTCTAAATCAAACACGGTTTTTGCTAGCTCTTTGAAACTTGGCACAATAATGTAGTTCCAAGTTCTATCGCCCTGGTTGTGTCCTATTGAAGTAGCCCCAAGCAGAGACTGAGGAGAATCACTTTCATTGAAAGGGGTTGCCAAGCTTCCAAAAAACTACGAGTTTCCTGAAATCTCAGCAAACATTTTTTCACCCAATCTTGATGATACTGGCAGGTAGTGATCAGTACACCAATCCCACTTGGCTCACCAAATTTCGTTCTTCTAGGTTAAACCGTTCCTTTGCAGTAACCGTTTTCATGTTTAGGTTTCACTCTGTTATCTCCTATATGGATACATGTAGTTGGAACTCTAAATCAAACACGGTTTGTGCTAGCTCTTTGAAACTTGGCACAATAATGTAGATCCAAGTTCTATCGCTATGGTTTGTGTCCTATTGAAGTAACCTCCAGCAGAGACTGACGAGAATCACTTTCATTGAAAGGGGTTGCCAAGCTTCCAAAAAACTACGAGTTTCCTGAAACCTCAGCAAACATTTTTTCTCCCAATTTGATGATACTGGCAGGTAATGATCAGTACACCAATCCCACTTGGCTCACCAAATTTCGTTCTTCTAGGTTAAACCGTTCCTTTGCAGTAACCGTTTTCATGTTTAGGTTTCACTCTTTTTTCTCCTATATGGATACACGTAGTTGGAACTCTAAATCAAACACGGTTTGTGCTAGCTCTTTGAAACTTGGCACAATAATGTAGTTCCAAGTTCTATCGCTATGGTTGGTGTCCTATTGAAGTAGCCCCAAGCAGCGACTGACGAGAATCACTTTCGTTGAAAGGGGTTGCCAAGCTTCCAAAAACTACGAGTTTCCGGAAATCTCAGCAAACATTTTTTGACCCAAACTTGATCATACTGGCAGGTAATGATCAGTACACCAATCCCACGTGGCTCACCAAATTTCGTTCTTCTAGGTTAAACCGTTCCTTTGCAGTAACCGTTTTCATGTTTAGGTTTCACTCTGTTTTCTCCTATATGGATACATGTAGTTGGAACTCTAAATCAAACACGGTTTGTGCTAGCTCTTTGAAACTTGGCACAATAATGTAGTTCCAAGTTCTGTCGCTATGGTTGATGTCCTATTGAAGTAGCCCCAAGCAGAGACTGACGAGAATCACTTTCATTGAAAGGTGTTGCCAAGCTTCCAAAAAACTAGGAGTTTCCTGAAATCTCAGCAAACATTTTTTCACCCAATCTTGATGATACTGGCAGGTAATGATCAGTACACCAATCCCACTTGTCTCACCAAATTTCGTTCTTCTAGGTTAAACCGTTCCTTTGCAGTAACCGTTTTCATGTTTAGGTTTCACTCTGTTATCTCCTAATGGATACATGTAGTTGGAACTCTAAATCAAACACTGTTTGTGCTAGCTCTTTGAAACTTGGCACAATAATGTAGTTCCAAGTTCTATCGCTATGGTTGGTGTCCTATTGAAGTCGCCCCAAGCAGAGACTGACGAGAATCACTTTCATTGAAAGTGGTTGCCAAGCTTCCAAAAACTACGAGTTTCCTGAAATCTCAGCAAACATTTTTTCACCCAATCTTGATGATACTGGCAGGGAATGATCAGTACACCAATCCCACTTGGCTCACCAAATTTCGTTCTTCTTGTTTAAACCGTTCCTTTGCAGTAACCGTTTTCATGTTTAGGTTTCACTCTGTTTTCTCCTATATGGATACATGTAGTTGGAACTCTAAATCAAACACGGTTTGTGCTAGCTCTTTGAAACTTGGCACAATAATGTAGTTCCAAGTTCTATCGCTATGGTTGGTGTCCTATTGTAGTCGCCCCAAGCAGAGACTGACGAGAATCACTTTCATTGAAAGGGGTTGCCAAGCTTCCAAAAACTACGAGTTTCCGGAATTCTCAGCAAACATTTTTTCACCCAATCTTGATCATACTGGCAGGGAATTCTCAGTACACCAAACCCACTTGGCTCACCAAGTTTCGTTCTTCTAGGTTAAACCGTTCCTTTGCAGTAACCGTTTTCATGTTTAGGTTTCACTCTGTTTTCTCCTATATGGATACAAGTAGTTCGAACACTAAATCAAACACGGTTTGTGCTAGCTATTTGAAACTTGGCACAATAATGTAGTTCCAAGTTCTATCGCTATGGTTGGTGTCCTATTGAAGTAGCCCCAAGCAGAGACTGACGAGAATCACTTTCATTGAAAGGGGTTGCCAAGCATCCAAAAAACTACGAGTTTCCTGAAATCTCAGCAAACATTTTTTCACCCAATCTTGATGATACTGGCAGGTAATGATCAGTACACCAATCCCACTTGGCTCACCAAATTTCGTTCTTCTAGGTTAAACCGTTCCTTTGCAGTAACCGTTTTCATGTTTAGGTTTCACTCTTTTTTCTCCTATATGGATACACGTAGTTGGAACTCTAAATCAAACACGGTTTGTGCTACCTCTTTGAAACTTGGCACAATAATGTAGTTCCAAGTTCTATCGCTATGGTTGGTGCCCTATTGAAGTAGCCCCAAGCAGCGAATGACGAGAATCACTTTCATTGAAAGGGGTTGCCAAGTTTCCAAAAACTACGAGTTTCCGGAAATCTCAGCAAACATTTTTTCACCCAATCTTGATGATACTGGCAGGTAATGATCAGTACACCAATCCCACTTGGCTCACCAAATTTCGTTCTTCTAGGTTAAACCGTTCCTTTGCAGTAACCGTTTTCATGTTTAGGTTTCACTGTGTTTTCTCCTATATGGATACATGTAGTTGGAACTCTAAATCAAACACGGTTTGTGCTATCTCTTTGAAACTTGGCACAATAATGTAGTTCCAAGTTCTATCGCTCTGGTTGTGTCCTATTGAAGTAGCCCCAAGCAGAGACTGAGGAGAATCTCTTTCATTGAAAGGGGTTGCCAAGCTTCCAAAAAACTACGAGTTTCCTGAAATCTCAGCAAACATTTTTTCACCCAATCTTGATGATACTGGCAGGTAATGATCAGTACACCAATCCCACTTGGCTCACCACATTTCGTTCTTCTAGGTTAAACCGTTCCTTTGCAGTAACCGTTTTCATGTTTAGGTTTCACTCTGTTATCTCCTATATGGATACATGTAGTTGGAACTGTAAATCAAACACGGTTTGTGCTAGCTCTTTGAAACTTGGCACAATAATGTAGTTCCAAGTTCTATCGCTATGGTTTGTGTCCTATTGAAGTAACCTCCAGCAGAGACTGAGGAGAATCACTTTCATTGAAAGGGGTTGCCAAGCTTCCAAAAAACTACGAGTTTCCTGAAACCTCAGCAAACATTTTTTCACCGAATTTGATGATACTGGCAGGTAATGATCAGTACACCAATCCCACTTGGCTCACCAAATTTCGTTCTTCTAGGTTAAACCGTTCCTTTGCAGTAACTGTTTTCATGTTTAGGTTTCACTCTGTTTTCTCCTATATGGATACATGTAGTTGGAACTCTAAATCAAACACGGTTTGTGCTAGCTCTTTGAAACTTGGCACAATAATGTAGTTCCATTTTCTATCGCTATGGTTGATGTCCTTTTGAAGTAGCCCCAAGCAGAGACTGACGAGAATCACTTTCATTGAAAGGTGTTGCCAAGCTTCCAAAAAACTACGAGTTTCCTGAAATCTCAGCAAACATTTTTTCACCCAATCTTGATGATACTGGCAGGTAATGATCACGGCACCAATCCCACTTGACTCACCAAATTTCGTTCTTCTAGGTTAAACCGTTCCTTTGCAGTAACCGTTTTCATGTTTAGGTTTCACTCTTTTTTCTCCTATATGGATACACGTAGTTGGAACTCTAAATCAAACACGGTTTGTGCTAGCTCTTTGAAACTTGGCACAATAATGTAGTTCCAAGTTCTATCGCTATGGTTGGTGTCCTATTGAAGTAGCCCCAAGCAGCGACTGACGAGAATCACTTTCATTGAAAGGGGTTGTCAAGCTTCCAAAAAACTACGAGTTTCCTGAAATCTCAGCAAACATTTTTTCACCCAATCTTGATGATACTGGCAGGTAATGATCAGTACACCAATCCCACTTGTCTCACCAAATTTCGTTCTTCTAGGTTAAACCGTTCCTTTGCAGTAAACGTTTTCATGTTTAGGTTTCACTCTGTTTTCTCCTATATGGATACATGTAGTTGGAACTCTAAATCAAACACTGTTTGTGTTAGCTCTTTGAAACTTGGTACAATAATGTAGTTCCAAGTTCTCTCGCTATGGTTGATGTCCTATTGAAGTAGCCCCAAGCAGAGACTGAGGAGAATCACTTTCATTGAAAGGTGTTGCCAAGCTTCCAAAAAACTACGAGTTTCCTGAAATCTCAGCAAACATTTTTTCACCCAATCTTGATGATACTGGCAGGTAATGATCAGTACACCAATCCCACTTGTCTCACCAAATTTTGTTCTTCTAGGTTAAACCGTTCCTTTGCAGTAACGGTTTTCATGTTTAGGTTTCACTCTTTTTTCTCCTATATGGATACACGTAGTTGGAACTCTAAATCAAACACGGTTTGTGCTAGCTCTTTGAAACTTGGCACAATAATGTAGTTCCAAGTTCTATCGCTATGGTTGGTGTCCTATTGAAGTAGCCCCAAGCAGCGACTGACGAGAATCACTTTCATTGAAAGGGGTTGCCAAGCTTCCAAAAACTACGAGTTTCCGGAAATCTCAGCAAACATTTTTTCACCCAATCTTGATGATACTGGCAGGAAATGATCAGTACACCAATCCCACTTGGCTCACCAAGTTTCGTTTTCTAGGTTAAACCGTTCCTTTGCAGTAACCGTTTTCATGTTTAGGTTTCACTCTGTTTTCTCCTATATGGATACATGTAGTTGGAACTCTAAATCAAACACGGTTTGTGCTAGCTCTTTGAAACTTGGCACAATAATGTAGTTCCAAGTTCTATAGCTATGGTTTTTGTCCTATTGAAGTAGCCCCAAGCAGAGACTGACGAGAATCACTTTCATTGAAAGGGGTTGCCAAGCTTCCAAAAAACTACGAGTTTCCTGAAAACTCAGCAAACATTTTTTCACCCAATTTGATGATACTGGCAGGTAATGATCAGTACACCAATCCCACTTGGCTCACCACACTTCGTTCTTCTAGGTTAAACCGTTCCTTTGCAGTAACCATTTTCATGTTTAGGTTTCACTCTGTTATCTCCTATATGGATACATGTAGTTGGAACTGTAAATCAAACACGGTTTGTGCTAGCTGCTCTTTGAAACTTGGCACAATAATGTAGTTCCAAGTTCTATCGCTATGGTTTGTGTCCTATTGAAGTAACCTCCAGCAGAGACTGAGGAGAATCACTTTCATTGAAAGGTGTTGCCAAGCTTCCAAAAAACTACGAGTTTCCTGACACCTCAGCAAACATTTTTTCACCGAATTTGATGATACTGGGCAGGTAATGATCATTACACCAATCCCACTTGGCTCACCAAATTTCGTTCTTCTAGGTTAAACCGTTCCTTTGCAGTAACTGTTTTCATGTTTAGGTTTCACTCTGTTTTCTCCTATATGGATACATGTAGTTGGAACTCTAAATCAACAAGGTTTGTGCTAGCTCTTTGAAACTTGGCACAATAATGTAGTTCCATTTTCTATCGCTATGGTTGATGTCCTTTTGAAGTAGCCCCAAGCAGAGACTGACGAGAATCAATTTCTTGAAAGGTGTTGCCAAGCTTCAAAAACTACGAGTTTCCTGAAATCTCAGCAAACATTTTTTCACCCAATCTTGATGATACTGGCAGGTAATGATCACGGCACCAATCCCACTTGACTCACCAAATTTCGTTCTTCTAGGTTAAACCGTTCCTTTGCAGTAACCGTTTTCATGTTTAGGTTTCACTCTTTTTTCTCCTATATGGATACACGTAGTTGGAACTCTAAATCAAACACGGTTTGTGCTAGCTCTTTGAAACTTGGCACAATAATGTAGTTCCAAGTTCTATCGCTATGGTTGGTTGTCCTATTGAAGTAGCCCCAAGCAGCGACTGACGAGAATCACTTTCATGGAAAGGGGTTGCCAAGCTTCCAAAAACTACGAGTTTCCGAAATCTCAGCAAACATTTTTCACCCAATCTTGATCATACTGGCAGGTAATGATCAGTACACCAATCCCACTTGGCTCACCAAATTTCGTTCTTCTAGGTTAAACCGTTCCTTTGCAGTAACCGTTTTCATGTTTAGGTTTCACTCTGTTTTTTCCTATATGGATACATGTCGTTGGAACTCTAAATCAAACACGGTTTGTGCTAGCTCTTTGAAACTTGGCACAATAATGTAGTTCCATGTTCTATCGCTATGGTTTGTGTCCTATTGAAGTAGCCCCAAGCAGAGACTGACGAGAATCACTTTCATTGAAAGGGGTTGCCAAGCTTCCCAAAAACTACGAGTTTCCTGAATCTCAGCAAACATTTTTTCACCCAATCTTGATGATACTGGCAGGTAATGATCAGTACACCAATCCCACTTGGCTCACGAAATTTCGTTCTTCTAGGTTAAACCGTTCCTTTGCAGTAACCGTTTTCATGTTTAGGTTTCACTCTTTTTTCTCCTATATGGATACACGTAGTTGGAAATCTAAAATCAAACACGGTTTGTGCTACCTCTTTGAAACTTGGCACAATAATATAGTTCCAAGTTCTATCGCTATGGTTGGTGTCCTATTGAAGTAGCCCCAAGCAGAGACTGACGAGAATCACTTTCATTGAAAGGGGTTGCCAAGCTTCCAAAAAACTACGAGTTTCCTGAAATCTCAGAAAACACTTTTTCACCCAATCTTGATGATACTTGCAGGTAATGATCACGGCACCAATCCCACATGACTCACCAAATTTCGTTCTTCTAGGTTAAACCGTTCCTTTGCAGTAACCGTTTTCATGTTTAGGTTTCACTCTGTTTTCTCCTATATGGATACATGTAGTTGGAACTCTAAATCAAACACGGTTTGTGCTAGCTCTTTGAAACTTGGCACAATAATATAGTTCCAAGTTCTATCGCTATGGTTGGTGTCCTATTGAAGTAGCCCCAAGCAGAGACTGACGAGAATCACTTTCATTGAAAGGGGTTGCCAAGCTTCCAAAAAACTACGAGTTTCCTTAAACCTCAGCAAACATTTTTTCACCCAATTTGATGATACTGGCAGGTAATGATCAGTACACCAATCCCACTTGGCTCACCAAATTTCGTTCTTCTAGGTTAAACCGTTCCTTTGCAGTAACCCGTTTTCATGTTTAGGTTTCACTCTGTTTTCTCCTATATGGATACATGTAGTTGGAACTCTAAATCAAACACGGTTTGTGCTAGCTCTTTGAAACTTGGCACAATAATGTAGTTCCAAGTTCTATCGCTATGCTTGGTGTCCTATTGAAGTAGCCCCAAGCAGAGACTGACGAGAATCACTTTCATTGAAAGGGGTTGTCAAGCTTCCAAAAAACTACGAGTTTCCTGAAATCTCAGCAAACATTTTTTCACCCAATCTTGATGATACTGGCAGGTAATGATCAGTACACCAATCCCACTTGTCTCACCAAATTTCGTTCTTCTAGGTTAAACCGTTCCTTTGCAGTAACCGTTTTCATGTTTAGGTTTCACTCTTTTTTCTCCTATATGGATACACGTAGTTGGAACTCTAAATCAAACACGGTTTGTGCTAGCTCTTTGAAACTTGGCACAATAATGTAGTTCCAAGTTCTCTCGCTATGGTTGGTGTCCTATTGAAGTAGCCCCAAGCAGCGACTGACGAGAATCACTTTCATTGAAAGGGGTTGCCAAGCTTCCAAAAACTACGAGTTTCCGAAATCTCAGCAAACATTTTTTCACCCAATCTTGATGATACTGGCAGGTAATGATCAGTACACCAATCCCACTTGGCTCACCAAATTTCTTTCTTCTAGGTTAAACCGTTCCTTTGCAGTAACCGTTTTCATGTTTAGGTTTCACTCTGTTTTCTCCTATATGGATACAAGTAGTTGGAACTCTAAATCAAACACTGTTTGTGCTAGCTCTTTGAAACTTGGCACAATAATGTAGTTCCAAGTTGTATCGCTATGGTTGGTGTCCTATTGACGTAGCCCCAAGCAGCGACTGACGAGAATCACTTTCATTGAAAGGGGTTGCCAAGCTTCCAAAAACTACGAGTTTCCGGAAATCTCAGCAAACACTTTTTCACCCAATCTTGATGATACTGGCAGGAAATGATCAGTACACCAATCCCACTTGGCTCACCAAGTTTCGTTCTTCTAGGTTAAACCGTTCCTTTGCAGTAACCGTTTTCATGTTTAGGTTTCACTCTGTTTTCTCCTATATGGATACATGTAGTTGGAACTCTAAATCAAACACGGTTTGTGTTAGCTCTTTGAAACTTGGTACAATAATGTAGTTCCAAGTTCTCTCGCTATGGTTGATGTCCTATTGAAGTAGCCCCAAGCAGAGACTGAGGAGAATCACTTTCATTGAAAGGTGTTGCCAAGCTTCCAAAAAACTACGAGTTTCCTGAAATCTCAGCAAACATTTTTTCACCCAATCTTGATGATACTGGCAGGTAATGATCAGTACACCAATCCCACTTGTCTCACCAAATTTTGTTCTTCTAGGTTAAACCGTTCCTTTGCAGTAACGGTTTTCATGTTTAGGTTTCACTCTTTTTTCTCCTATATGGATACACGTAGTTGGAACTCTAAATCAAACACGGTTTGTGCTAGCTCTTTGAAACTTGGCACAATAATGTAGTTCCAAGTTCTATCGCTATGGTTGGTGTCCTATTGAAGTAGCCCCAAGCAGCGACTGACGAGAATCACTTTCATTGAAAGGGGTTGCCAAGCTTCCAAAAACTACGAGTTTCCGGAAATCTCAGCAAACATTTTTTCACCCAATCTTGATGATACTGGCAGGAAATGATCAGTACACCAATCCCACTTGGCTCACCAAGTTTCGTTTTCTAGGTTAAACCGTTCCTTTGCAGTAACCGTTTTCATGTTTAGGTTTCACTCTGTTTTCTCCTATATGGATACATGTAGTTGGAACTCTAAATCAAACACGGTTTGTGCTAGCTCTTTGAAACTTGGCACAATAATGTAGTTCCAAGTTCTATAGCTATGGTTTTTGTCCTATTGAAGTAGCCCCAAGCAGAGACTGACGAGAATCACTTTCATTGAAAGGGGTTGCCAAGCTTCCAAAAAACTACGAGTTTCCTGAAAACTCAGCAAACATTTTTTCACCCAATTTGATGATACTGGCAGGTAATGATCAGTACACCAATCCCACTTGGCTCACCACATTTCGTTCTTCTAGGTTAAACCGTTCCTTTGCAGTAACCGTTTTCATGTTTAGGTTTCACTCTGTTATCTCCTATATGGATACATGTAGTTGGAACTGTAAATCAAACACGGTTTGTGCTAGCTCTTTGAAACTTGGCACAATAATGTAGTTCCAAGTTCTATCGCTATGGTTTGTGTCCTATTGAAGTAACCTCCAGCAGAGACTGAGGAGAATCACTTTCATTGAAAGGGGTTGCCAAGCTTCCAAAAAACTACGAGTTTCCTGAAACCTCAGCAAACATTTTTTCACCGAATTTGATGATACTGGCAGGTAATGATCAGTACACCAATCCCACTTGGCTCACCAAATTTCGTTCTTCTAGGTTAAACCGTTCCTTTGCAGTAACTGTTTTCATGTTTAGGTTTCACTCTGTTTTCTCCTATATGGATACATGTAGTTGGAACTCTAAATCAAACACGGTTTGTGCTAGCTCTTTGAAACTTGGCACAATAATGTAGTTCCATTTTCTATCGCTATGGTTGATGTCCTTTTGAAGTAGCCCCAAGCAGAGACTGACGAGAATCACTTTCATTGAAAGGTGTTGCCAAGCTTCCAAAAAACTACGAGTTTCCTGAAATCTCAGCAAACATTTTTTCACCCAATCTTGATGATACTGGCAGGTAATGATCACGGCACCAATCCCACTTGACTCACCAAATTTCGTTCTTCTAGGTTAAACCGTTCCTTTGCAGTAACCGTTTTCATGTTTAGGTTTCACTCTTTTTTCTCCTATATGGATACACGTAGTTGGAACTCTAAATCAAACACGGTTTGTGCTAGCTCTTTGAAACTTGGCACAATAATGTAGTTCCAAGTTCTATCGCTATGGTTGGTGTCCTATTGAAGTAGCCCCAAGCAGCGACTGACGAGAATCACTTTCATTGAAAGGGGTTGCCAAGCTTCCAAAAACTACGAGTTTCCGAAATCTCAGCAAACATTTTTTCACCCAATCTTGATCATACTGGCAGGTAATGATCAGTACACCAATCCCACTTGGCTCACCAAATTTCGTTCTTCTAGGTTAAACCGTTCCTTTGCAGTAACCGTTTTCATGTTTAGGTTTCACTCTGTTTTTTCCTATATGGATACATGTCGTTGGAACTCTAAATCAAACACGGTTTGTGCTAGCTCTTTGAAACTTGGCACAATAATGTAGTTCCATGTTCTATCGCTATGGTTTGTGTCCTATTGAAGTAGCCCCAAGCAGAGACTGACGAGAATCACTTTCATTGAAAGGGGTTGCCAAGCTTCCCAAAAACTACGAGTTTCCTGAAATCTCAGCAAACATTTTTTCACCCAATCTTGATGATACTGGCAGGTAATGATCAGTACACCAATCCCACTTGGCTCACGAAATTTCGTTCTTCTAGGTTAAACCGTTCCTTTGCAGTAACCGTTTTCATGTTTAGGTTTCACTCTTTTTTCTCCTATATGGATACACGTAGTTGGAAATCTAAATCAAACACGGTTTGTGCTACCTCTTTGAAACTTGGCACAATAATATAGTTCCAAGTTCTATCGCTATGGTTGGTGTCCTATTGAAGTAGCCCCAAGCAGAGACTGACGAGAATCACTTTCATTGAAAGGGGTTGCCAAGCTTCCAAAAAACTACGAGTTTCCTGAAATCTCAGAAAACACTTTTTCACCCAATCTTGATGATACTTGCAGGTAATGATCACGGCACCAATCCCACATGACTCACCAAATTTCGTTCTTCTAGGTTAAACCGTTCCTTTGCAGTAACCGTTTTCATGTTTAGGTTTCACTCTGTTTTCTCCTATATGGATACATGTAGTTGGAACTCTAAATCAAACACGGTTTGTGCTAGCTCTTTGAAACTTGGCACAATAATATAGTTCCAAGTTCTATCGCTATGGTTGGTGTCCTATTGAAGTAGCCCCAAGCAGAGACTGACGAGAATCACTTTCATTGAAAGGGGTTGCCAAGCTTCCAAAAAACTACGAGTTTCCTTAAACCTCAGCAAACATTTTTTCACCCAATTTGATGATACTGGCAGGTAATGATCAGTACACCAATCCCACTTGGCTCACCAAATTTCGTTCTTCTAGGTTAAACCGTTCCTTTGCAGTAACCGTTTTCATGTTTAGGTTTCACTCTGTTTTCTCCTATATGGATACATGTAGTTGGAACTCTAAATCAAACACGGTTTGTGCTAGCTCTTTGAAACTTGGCACAATAATGTAGTTCCAAGTTCTATCGCTATGCTTGGTGTCCTATTGAAGTAGCCCCAAGCAGAGACTGACGAGAATCACTTTCATTGAAAGGGGTTGTCAAGCTTCCAAAAAACTACGAGTTTCCTGAAATCTCAGCAAACATTTTTTCACCCAATCTTGATGATACTGGCAGGTAATGATCAGTACACCAATCCCACTTGTCTCACCAAATTTCGTTCTTCTAGGTTAAACCGTTCCTTTGCAGTAACCGTTTTCATGTTTAGGTTTCACTCTTTTTTCTCCTATATGGATACACGTAGTTGGAACTCTAAATCAAACACGGTTTGTGCTAGCTCTTTGAAACTTGGCACAATAATGTAGTTCCAAGTTCTCTCGCTATGGTTGGTGTCCTATTGAAGTAGCCCCAAGCAGCGACTGACGAGAATCACTTTCATTGAAAGGGGTTGCCAAGCTTCCAAAAACTACGAGTTTCCGAAATCTCAGCAAACATTTTTTCACCCAATCTTGATGATACTGGCAGGTAATGATCAGTACACCAATCCCACTTGGCTCACCAAATTTCTTTCTTCTAGGTTAAACCGTTCCTTTGCAGTAACCGTTTTCATGTTTAGGTTTCACTCTGTTTTCTCCTATATGGATACAAGTAGTTGGAACTCTAAATCAAACACTGTTTGTGCTAGCTCTTTGAAACTTGGCACAATAATGTAGTTCCAAGTTGTATCGCTATGGTTGGTGTCCTATTGACGTAGCCCCAAGCAGCGACTGACGAGAATCACTTTCATTGAAAGGGGTTGCCAAGCTTCCAAAAACTACGAGTTTCCGGAAATCTCAGCAAACACTTTTTCACCCAATCTTGATGATACTGGCAGGAAATGATCAGTACACCAATCCCACTTGGCTCACCAAGTTTCGTTCTTCTAGGTTAAACCGTTCCTTTGCAGTAACCGTTTTCATGTTTAGGTTTCACTCTGTTTTCTCCTATATGGATACATGTAGTTGGAACTCTAAATCAAACACGGTTTGTGTTAGCTCTTTGAAACTTGGTACAATAATGTAGTTCCAAGTTCTCTCGCTATGGTTGATGTCCTATTGAAGTAGCCCCAAGCAGAGACTGAGGAGAATCACTTTCATTGAAAGGTGTTGCCAAGCTTCCAAAAAACTACGAGTTTCCTGAAATCTCAGCAAACATTTTTTCACCCAATCTTGATGATACTGGCAGGTAATGATCAGTACACCAATCCCACTTGTCTCACCAAATTTTGTTCTTCTAGGTTAAACCGTTCCTTTGCAGTAACGGTTTTCATGTTTAGGTTTCACTCTTTTTTCTCCTATATGGATACACGTAGTTGGAACTCTAAATCAAACACGGTTTGTGCTAGCTCTTTGAAACTTGGCACAATAATGTAGTTCCAAGTTCTATCGCTATGGTTGGTGTCCTATTGAAGTAGCCCCAAGCAGCGACTGACGAGAATCACTTTCATTGAAAGGGGTTGCCAAGCTTCCAAAAACTACGAGTTTCCGGAAATCTCAGCAAACATTTTTTCACCCAATCTTGATGATACTGGCAGGAAATGATCAGTACACCAATCCCACTTGGCTCACCAAGTTTCGTTTTCTAGGTTAAACCGTTCCTTTGCAGTAACCGTTTTCATGTTTAGGTTTCACTCTGTTTTCTCCTATATGGATACATGTAGTTGGAACTCTAAATCAAACACGGTTTGTGCTAGCTCTTTGAAACTTGGCACAATAATGTAGTTCCAAGTTCTATAGCTATGGTTTTTGTCCTATTGAAGTAGCCCCAAGCAGAGACTGACGAGAATCACTTTCATTGAAAGGGGTTGCCAAGCTTCCAAAAAACTACGAGTTTCCTGAAAACTCAGCAAACATTTTTTCACCCAATTTGATGATACTGGCAGGTAATGATCAGTACACCAATCCCACTTGGCTCACCACATTTCGTTCTTCTAGGTTAAACCGTTCCTTTGCAGTAACCGTTTTCATGTTTAGGTTTCACTCTGTTATCTCCTATATGGATACATGTAGTTGGAACTGTAAATCAAACACGGTTTGTGCTAGCTCTTTGAAACTTGGCACAATAATGTAGTTCCAAGTTCTATCGCTATGGTTTGTGTCCTATTGAAGTAACCTCCAGCAGAGACTGAGGAGAATCACTTTCATTGAAAGGGGTTGCCAAGCTTCCAAAAAACTACGAGTTTCCTGAAACCTCAGCAAACATTTTTTCACCGAATTTGATGATACTGGCAGGTAATGATCAGTACACCAATCCCACTTGGCTCACCAAATTTCGTTCTTCTAGGTTAAACCGTTCCTTTGCAGTAACTGTTTTCATGTTTAGGTTTCACTCTGTTTTCTCCTATATGGATACATGTAGTTGGAACTCTAAATCAAACACGGTTTGTGCTAGCTCTTTGAAACTTGGCACAATAATGTAGTTCCATTTTCTATCGCTATGGTTGATGTCCTTTTGAAGTAGCCCCAAGCAGAGACTGACGAGAATCACTTTCATTGAAAGGTGTTGCCAAGCTTCCAAAAAACTACGAGTTTCCTGAAATCTCAGCAAACATTTTTTCACCCAATCTTGATGATACTGGCAGGTAATGATCACGGCACCAATCCCACTTGACTCACCAAATTTCGTTCTTCTAGGTTAAACCGTTCCTTTGCAGTAACCGTTTTCATGTTTAGGTTTCACTCTTTTTTCTCCTATATGGATACACGTAGTTGGAACTCTAAATCAAACACGGTTTGTGCTAGCTCTTTGAAACTTGGCACAATAATGTAGTTCCAAGTTCTATCGCTATGGTTGGTGTCCTATTGAAGTACCCCAAGCAGCGACTGACGAGAATCACTTTCATTGAAAGGGGTTGTCAAGCTTCCAAAAAACTACGAGTTTCCTGAAATCTCAGCAAACATTTTTTCACCCAATCTTGATGATACTGGCAGGTAATGATCAGTACACCAATCCCACTTGTCTCACCAAATTTCGTTCTTCTAGGTTAAACCGTTCCTTTGCAGTAAACGTTTTCATGTTTAGGTTTCACTCTGTTTTCTCCTATATGGATACATGTAGTTGGAACTCTAAATCAAACACTGTTTGTGTTAGCTCTTTGAAACTTGGTACAATAATGTAGTTCCAAGTTCTCTCGCTATGGTTGATGTCCTATTGAAGTAGCCCCAAGCAGAGACTGAGGAGAATCACTTTCATTGAAAGGTGTTGCCAAGCTTCCAAAAAACTACGAGTTTCCTGAAATCTCAGCAAACATTTTTTCACCCAATCTTGATGATACTGGCAGGTAATGATCAGTACACCAATCCCACTTGTCTCACCAAATTTTGTTCTTCTAGGTTAAACCGTTCCTTTGCAGTAACGGTTTTCATGTTTAGGTTTCACTCTTTTTTCTCCTATATGGATACACGTAGTTGGAACTCTAAATCAAACACGGTTTGTGCTAGCTCTTTGAAACTTGGCACAATAATGTAGTTCCAAGTTCTATCGCTATGGTTGGTGTCCTATTGAAGTAGCCCCAAGCAGCGACTGACGAGAATCACTTTCATTGAAAGGGGTTGCCAAGCTTCCAAAAACTACGAGTTTCCGGAAATCTCAGCAAACATTTTTTCACCCAATCTTGATGATACTGGCAGGAAATGATCAGTACACCAATCCCACTTGGCTCACCAAGTTTCGTTTTCTAGGTTAAACCGTTCCTTTGCAGTAACCGTTTTCATGTTTAGGTTTCACTCTGTTTTCTCCTATATGGATACATGTAGTTGGAACTCTAAATCAAACACGGTTTGTGCTAGCTCTTTGAAACTTGGCACAATAATGTAGTTCCAAGTTCTATAGCTATGGTTTTTGTCCTATTGAAGTAGCCCCAAGCAGAGACTGACGAGAATCACTTTCATTGAAAGGGGTTGCCAAGCTTCCAAAAAACTACGAGTTTCCTGAAAACTCAGCAAACATTTTTTCACCCAATTTGATGATACTGGCAGGTAATGATCAGTACACCAATCCCACTTGGCTCACCACACTTCGTTCTTCTAGGTTAAACCGTTCCTTTGCAGTAACCATTTTCATGTTTAGGTTTCACTCTGTTATCTCCTATATGGATACATGTAGTTGGAACTGTAAATCAAACACGGTTTGTGCTAGCTCTTTGAAACTTGGCACAATAATGTAGTTCCAAGTTCTATCGCTATGGTTTGTGTCCTATTGAAGTAACCTCCAGCAGAGACTGAGGAGAATCACTTTCATTGAAAGGTGTTGCCAAGCTTCCAAAAAACTACGAGTTTCCTGACACCTCAGCAAACATTTTTTCACCGAATTTGATGATACTGGCAGGTAATGATCAGTACACCAATCCCACTTGGCTCACCAAATTTCGTTCTTCTAGGTTAAACCGTTCCTTTGCAGTAACTGTTTTCATGTTTAGGTTTCACTCTGTTTTCTCCTATATGGATACATGTAGTTGGAACTCTAAATCAAACAAGGTTTGTGCTAGCTCTTTGAAACTTGGCACAATAATGTAGTTCCATTTTCTATCGCTATGGTTGATGTCCTTTTGAAGTAGCCCCAAGCAGAGACTGACGAGAATCACTTTCATTGAAAGGTGTTGCCAAGCTTCCAAAAAACTACGAGTTTCCTGAAATCTCAGCAAACATTTTTTCACCCAATCTTGATGATACTGGCAGGTAATGATCACGGCACCAATCCCACTTGACTCACCAAATTTCGTTCTTCTAGGTTAAACCGTTCCTTTGCAGTAACCGTTTTCATGTTTAGGTTTCACTCTTTTTTCTCCTATATGGATACACGTAGTTGGAACTCTAAATCAAACACGGTTTGTGCTAGCTCTTTGAAACTTGGCACAATAATGTAGTTCCAAGTTCTATCGCTATGGTTGGTGTCCTATTGAAGTAGCCCCAAGCAGCGACTGACGAGAATCACTTTCATTGAAAGGGGTTGCCAAGCTTCCAAAAACTACGAGTTTCCGAAATCTCAGCAAACATTTTTTCACCCAATCTTGATCATACTGGCAGGTAATGATCAGTACACCAATCCCACTTGGCTCACCAAATTTCGTTCTTCTAGGTTAAACCGTTCCTTTGCAGTAACCGTTTTCATGTTTAGGTTTCACTCTGTTTTTTCCTATATGGATACATGTCGTTGGAACTCTAAATCAAACACGGTTTGTGCTAGCTCTTTGAAACTTGGCACAATAATGTAGTTCCATGTTCTATCGCTATGGTTTGTGTCCTATTGAAGTAGCCCCAAGCAGAGACTGATGAGAATCACTTTCATTGAAAGGGGTTGCCAAGCTTCCCAAAAACTACGAGTTTCCTGAAATCTCAGCAAACATTTTTTCACCCAATCTTGATGATACTGGCAGGTAATGATCAGTACACCAATCCCACTTGGCTCACCAAATTTCGTTCTTCTAGGTTAAACCGTTCCTTTGCAGTAACCGTTTTCATGTTTAGGTTTCACTCTGTTTTCTCCTATATGGATACATATAGTTGGAACCCTAAATCAAACACGGCTTGTGCTAGCTCTTTGAAACTTGGCACAATAATGTAGTTCCAAGTTCTATCGCTATGCTTGGTGTCCTATTGAAGTAGCCCCAAGCAGAGACTGACGAGAATTACTTTCATTGAAAGGGGTTGTCAAGCTTCCAAAAAACTACGAGTTTCCTGAAATCTCAGCAAACATTTTTTCACCCAATCTTCATGATACTGGCAGGTAATGATCAGTACACCAATCCCACTTGTCTCACCAAATTTCGTTCTTCTAGGTTAAACCGTTCCTTTGCAGTAACCGTATTCATGTTTAGGTTTCACTATGTTATCTCCTATATGGATACATGCAGTTGGAACTCTAAATCAAACACTGTTTGTGCTAGCTCTTTGAAACTTGGCACAATAATGTAGTTCCAAGTTCTATCGCTATGGTTGGTGTCCTATTGAAGTAGCCCCAAGCAGAGACTGACGAGAATCACTTTCATTGAAAGGGGTTGCCAAGCTTCCAAAAAACTACGAGTTTCCTGAAATCTCAGCAAACATTTTTTCACCCAATCTTGATGATACTGGCAGGTAATGATCAGTACACCAATCCCACTTGGCTCACGAAATTTCGTTCTTCTAGGTTAAACCGTTCCTTTGCAGTAACCGTTTTCATGTTTAGGTTTCACTCTTTTTTCTCCTATATGGATACACGTAGTTGGAAATCTAAATCAAACACGGTTTGTGCTACCTCTTTGAAACTTGGCACAATAATATAGTTCCAAGTTCTATCGCTATGGTTGGTGTCCTATTGAAGTAGCCCCAAGCAGAGACTGACGAGAATCACTTTCATTGAAAAGGGTTGCCAAGCTTCCAAAAAACTACGAGTTTCCTGAAATCTCAGAAAACACTTTTTCACCCAATCTTGATGATACTTGCAGGTAATGATCACGGCACCAATCCCACATGACTCACCAAATTTCGTTCTTCTAGGTTAAACCGTTCCTTTGCAGTAACCGTTTTCATGTTTAGGTTTCACTCTGTTTTCTCCTATATGGATACATGTAGTTGGAACTCTAAATCAAACACGGTTTGTGCTAGCTCTTTGAAACTTGGCACAATAAT
This sequence comes from Urocitellus parryii, assembly GCF_045843805.1. Lineage (NCBI taxonomy): Eukaryota > Metazoa > Chordata > Mammalia > Rodentia > Sciuridae > Urocitellus > Urocitellus parryii. The sequence continues at coordinate 21,935 of NW_027552019.1, read as the reverse complement.
ATAGTTCCAAGTTCTATCGCTATGGTTGGTGTCCTATTGAAGTAGCCCCAAGCAGAGACTGACGAGAATCACTTTCATTGAAAGGGGTTGCCAAGCTTCCAAAAAACTACGAGTTTCCTGAAACCTCAGCAAACATTTTTTCACCCAATTTGATGATACTGGCAGGTAATGATCAGTACACCAATCCCACTTGGCTCACCAAATTTCGTTCTTCTAGGTTAAACCGTTCCTTTGCAGTAACCGTTTTCATGTTTAGGTTTCACTCTGTTTTCTCCTATATGGATACATGTAGTTGGAACTCTAAATCAAACACGGTTTGTGCTAGCTCTTTGAAACTTGGCACAATAATGTAGTTCCAAGTTCTATCGCTATGCTTGGTGTCCTATTGAAGTAGCCCCAAGCAGAGACTGACGAGAATCACTTTCATTGAAAGGGGTTGTCAAGCTTCCAAAAAACTACGAGTTTCCTGAAATCTCAGCAAACATTTTTTCACCCAATCTTGATGATACTGGCAGGTAATGATCAGTACACCAATCCCACTTGTCTCACCAAATTTCGTTCTTCTAGGTTAAACCGTTCCTTTGCAGTAACCGTTTTCATGTTTAGGTTTCACTCTTTTTTCTCCTATATGGATACACGTAGTTGGAACTCTAAATCAAACACGGTTTGTGCTAGCTCTTTGAAACTTGGCACAATAATGTAGTTCCAAGTTCTCTCGCTATGGTTGGTGTCCTATTGAAGTAGCCCCAAGCAGCGACTGACGAGAATCACTTTCATTGAAAGGGGTTGCCAAGCTTCCAAAAAACTACGAGTTTCCGAAATCTCAGCAAACATTTTTTCACCCAATCTTGATGATACTGGCAGGTAATGATCAGTACACCAATCCCACTTGGCTCACCAAATTTCTTTCTTCTAGGTTAAACCGTTCCTTTGCAGTAACCGTTTTCATGTTTAGGTTTCACTCTGTTTTCTCCTATATGGATACAAGTAGTTGGAACTCTAAATCAAACACTGTTTGTGCTAGCTCTTTGAAACTTGGCACAATAATGTAGTTCCAAGTTGTATCGCTATGGTTGGTGTCCTATTGACGTAGCCCCAAGCAGCGACTGACGAGAATCACTTTCATTGAAAGGGGTTGCCAAGCTTCCAAAAACTACGAGTTTCCGGAAATCTCAGCAAACACTTTTTCACCCAATCTTGATGATACTGGCAGGAAATGATCAGTACACCAATCCCACTTGGCTCACCAAGTTTCGTTCTTCTAGGTTAAACCGTTCCTTTGCAGTAACCGTTTTCATGTTTAGGTTTCACTCTGTTTTCTCCTATATGGATACATGTAGTTGGAACTCTAAATCAAACACGGTTTGTGCTAGCTCTTTGAAACTTGGCACAATAATGTAGTTCCAACTTCTATCGCTATGGTTGGTGTCCTATTGAAGTAGCCCCAAGCAGCGACTGACGAGAATCACTTTCATTGAAAGGGTTTGTCAAGCTTCCAAAAAACTACGAGTTTCCTGAAATCTCAGCAAACATTTTTTCACCCAATCTTGATCATACTGGCAGGTAATGATCAGTACACCAATCCCACTTGGCTCACCAAGTTTCGTTCTTCTAGGTTAAACCGTTCCTTTGCAGTAACCGTTTTCATGTTTAGGTTTCACTCTTTTTTCTCCTATATGGATACACGTAGTTGGAACTCTAAATCAAACACGGTTTGTGCTAGCTCTTTGAAACTTGGCACAATAATGTAGTTCCAAGTTCTATCGCTATGGTTGGTGTCCTATTGAAGTAGCCCCAAGCAGCGACTGACGAGAATCACTTTCATTGAAAGGGGTTGCCAAGCTTCCAAAAACTACGAGTTTCCGGAAATCTCAGCAAACATTTTTTCACCCAATCTTGATGATACTGGCAGGAAATGATCAGTACACCAATCCCACTTGGCTCACCAAGTTTCGTTCTTCTAGGTTAAACCGTTCCTTTGCAGTAACCGTTTTCATGTTTAGGTTTCACTCTGTTTTCTCCTATATGGATACATGTAGTTGGAACTCTAAATCAAACACGGTTTGTGCTAGCTCTTTGAAACTTGGCACAATAATGTAGTTCCAAGTTCTATAGCAATGGTTTTTGTCCTATTGAAGTAGCCCCAAGCAGAGACTGACGAGAATCACTTTCATTGAAAGGGGTTGCCAAGCTTCCAAAAAACTACGAGTTTCCTGAAACCTCAGCAAACATTTTTTCACCCAATTTGATGATACTGGCAGGTAATGATCAGTACACCAATCCCACTTGGCTCACCACATTTCGTTCTTCTAGGTTAAACCGTTCCTTTGCAGTAACCGTTTTCATGTTTAGGTTTCACTCTGTTATCTCCTATATGGATACATGTAGTTGGAACTGTAAATCAAACACGGTTTGCGATAGCTCTTTGAAACTTGGCACAATAATGTAGTTCCAAGTTCTATCGCTATGGTTTGTGTCCTATTGAAGTAACCTCCAGCAGAGACTGAGGAGAATCACTTTCATTGAAAGGGGTTGCCAAGCTTCCAAAAAACTACGAGTTTCCTGTAACCTCAGCAAACATTTTTTCACCGAATTTGATGATACTGGCAGGTAATGATCAGTACACCAATCCCACTTGGCTCACCAAATTTCGTTCTTCTATGTTAAACCATTCCTTTGCAGTAACCGTTTTCATGTTTAGGTTTTACTCTGTTTTCTCCTATATGGATACATGTAGTTGGAACTCTAAATCAAACACGGTTTGTGCTAGCTCTTTGAAACTTGGCACAATAATGTAGTTCCAAGTTCTATCGCTATGGTTGATGTCCTATTGAAGTAGCCCCAAGCAGAGACTGACGAGAATCACTTTCATTGAAAGGGGTTGCCAAGCTTCCAAAAAACTACGAGTTTCCTGAAATCTCAGCAAACATTTTTTCACCCAATCTTGATGATACTGGCAGGTAATGATCAGTACACCAATCCCACTTGGCTCACCAAATTTCGTTCTTTAAGGTTAAACCGTTCCTTTGCAGTAACCGTTTTCATGTTTAGGTTTCACTCTTTTTTCTCCTATATGGATACACGTAGTTGGAACTCTAAATCAAACACGGTTTGTGCTAGCTCTTTGAAACTTGGCACAATAATGTAGTTCCAAGTTCTATCGCTATGGTTGGTGTCCTATTGAAGTAGCCCCAAGCAGCGACTGACGAGAATCACTTTCATTGAAAGGGGTTGCCAAGCTTCCAAAAACTACGAGTTTCCGGAAATCTCAGCAAACATTTTTTCACCCAATCTTGATGATACTGGCAGGAAATGATCAGTACACCAATCCCACTTGGCTCACCAAGTTTCGTTCTTCTAGGTTAAACCGTTCCTTTGCAGTAACCGTTTTCATGTTTAGGTTTCACTCTGTTTTCTCCTATATGGATACATGTAGTTGGAACTCTAAATCAAACACGGTTTGTGCTAGCTCTTTGAAACTTGGCACAATAATGTAGTTCCAAGTTCTATAGCTATGGTTTTTGTCCTATTGAAGTAGCCCCAAGCAGACACTGACGAGAATCACTTTCATTGAAAGGGGTTGCCAAGCTTCCAAAAAACTACGAGTTTCCTGAAACCTCAGCAAACATTTTTTCACCCAATTTGATGATACTGGCAGGTAATGATCAGTACACCAATCCCACTTGGCTCACCACATTTCGTTCTTCTAGGTTAAACCGTTCCTTTGCAGTAACCGTTTTCATGTTTAGGTTTCACTCTGTTATCTCCTATATGGATACATGTAGTTGGAACTGTAAATCAAACACGGTTTGCGCTAGCTCTTTGAAACTTGGCACAATAATGTAGTTCCAAGTTCTATCGCTATGGTTTGTGTCCTATTGAAGTAACCTCCAGCAGAGACTGAGGAGAATCACTTTCATTGAAAGGGGTTGCCAAGCTTCCAAAAAACTACGAGTTTCCTGTAACTTCAGCAAACATTTTTTCACCGAATTTGATGATACTGGCAGGTAATGATCAGTACACCAATCCCACTTGGCTCACCAAATTTCGTTCTTCTATGTTAAACCATTCCTTTGCAGTAACCGTTTTCATGTTTAGGTTTTACTCTGTTTTCTCCTATATGGATACATGTTGTTGGAACTCTAAATCAAACACGGTTTGTGCTAGCTCTTTGAAACTTGGCACAATAATGTAGTTCCAAGTTCTATCGCTATGGTTGATGTCCTATTGAAGTAGCCCCAAGCAGAGACTGACGAGAATCACTTTCATTGAAAGGGGTTGCCAAGCTTCCAAAAAACTACGAGTTTCCTGAAATCTCAGCAAACATTTTTTCACCCAATCTTGATGATACTGGCAGGTAATGATCAGTACACCAATCCCACTTGGCTCACCAAATTTCGTTCTTTAAGGTTAAACCGTTCCTTTGCAGTAACCGTTTTCATGTTTAGGTTTCACTCTGTTTTCTCCTATATGGATACATGTAGTTGGAACTCTAAATCAAACACGGTTTGTGCTAGCTCTTTGAAACTTGGCACAATAATGTAGTTCCAAGTTCTGTCGCTATGTTTCATGTCCTATTGAAGTAGCCCCAAGCAGAGACTGACAAGAATCACTTTCATTGAAAGGGGTTGCCAAGCTTCCAAAAAAGTACGAGTTTCCTGAAATCTCAGCAAACATTTTTTTACCCAATCTTGATCATACTGGCAGGTAATGATCAGTACACCAATCCCACTTGGCTCACCAAGTTTCGTTCTTCTAGGTTAAACCGTTCCTTTGCAGTAACCGTTTTCATGTTTAGGTTTCACTCTGTTTTCTCCTATATGGATACATGTAGTTGGAACTCTAAATCAAACACGGTTTGTGCTAGCTCTTTGAAACTTGGCACAATAATGTAGTTCCAAGTTCTGTCGCTATGTTTCATGTCCTATTGAAGTAGCCCCAAGCAGAGACTGACGAGAATCACTTTCATTGAAAGGGGTTGCCAAGCTTCCAAAAAACTACGAGTTTCCTGAAATCTCAGCAAACATTTTTTCACCCAATTTGATGATACTGGCAGGTAATGATCAGTACACCAATCCCACTTGGCTCACCAAATTTCGATCTTCTAGGTTAAACCGTTCCTTTGCAGTAACCGTTTTCATGTTTAGGTTTCACTCTGTTATCTCCTATATGGATACATGTAGTTGGAACTCTAAATCAAACACTGTTTGTGCTAGCTCTTTGAAACTTGGCACAATAATGTAGTTCCAAGTTCTATCACTATGGTTGTTGTCCTATTGAAGTAGCCCCAAGCAGAGACTGACGAGAATCACTTTCATTGAAAGGGGTTGCCAAGCTTCCAAAAAACTACGAGTTTCCTGAAATCTCAGCAAACATTTTTTCACCCAATCTTGATGATACTGGCAGGTAATGATCAGTACACCAATCCCACTTGTCTCACCAAATTTCGTTCTTCTAGGTTAAACCGTTCCTTTGCAGTAACCGTTTTCATGTTTAGGTTTCACTCTGTTTTCTCCTATATGGATACAAGTAGTTGGAACTCTAAATCAAACACTGTTTGTGCTAGCTCTTTGAAACTTGGCACAATAATGTAGTTCCAAGTTCTATCGCTATGGTTGGTGTCCTATTGAAGTAGCCCCAAGCAGCGACTGACGAGAATCACTTTCATTGAAAGGGTTTGTCAAGCTTCCAAAAAACTACGAGTTTCCTGAAATCTCAGCAAACATTTTTTCACCCAATCTTGATCATACTGGCAGGTAATGATCAGTACACCAATCCCACTTGGCTCACCAAATTTCGTTCTTCTAGGTTAAACCGTTCCTTTGCAGTAACCGTTTTCATGTTTAGGTTTCACTCTGTTTTCTCCTATATGGATACATGTAGTTGGAACTCTAAATCAAACACTGTTTGTGTTAGCTCTTTGATACTTGGCACAATAATGTAGTTCCAAGTTCTATCGCTATGGTTGATGTCCTATTGAAGTAGCCCCAAGCAGAGACTGAGGAGAATCACTTTCATTGAAAGGTGTTGCCAAGCTTCCAAAAAACTACGAGTTTCCTGAAATCTCAGCAAACATTTTTTCACCCAATCTTGATGATACTGGCAGGTAATGATCAGTACACCAATCCCACTTGTCTCACCAAATTTTGTTCTTCTAGGTTAAACCGTTCCTTTGCAGTAACGGTTTTCATGTTTAGGTTTCACTCTTTTTTCTCCTATATGGATACACGTAGTTGGAACTCTAAATCAAACACGGTTTGTGCTAGCTCTTTGAAACTTGGCACAATAATGTAGTTCCAAGTTCTATCGCTATGGTTGGTGTCCTATTGAAGTAGCCCCAAGCAGCGACTGACGAGAATCACTTTCATTGAAAGGGGTTGCCAAGCTTCCAAAAACTACGAGTTTCCGGAAATCTCAGCAAACATTTTTTCACCCAATCTTGATGATACTGGCAGGAAATGATCAGTACACCAATCCCACTTGGCTCACCAAGTTTCGTTCTTCTAGGTTAAACCGTTCCTTTGCAGTAACCGTTTTCATGTTTAGGTTTCACTCTGTTTTCTCCTATATGGATACATGTAGTTGGAACTCTAAATCAAACACGGTTTGTGCTAGCTCTTTGAAACTTGGCACAATAATGTAGTTCCAAGTTCTATCGCTATGGTTGGTGTCCTATTGAAGTAGCCCCAAGCAGCGACTGACGAGAATCACTTTCATTGAAAGGGTTTGTCAAGCTTCCAAAAAACTACGAGTTTCCTGAAATCTCAGCAAACATTTTTTCACCCAATCTTGATCATACTGGCAGGTAATGATCAGTACACCAATCCCACTTGGCTCACCAAGTTTCGTTCTTCTAGGTTAAACCGTTCCTTTGCAGTAACCGTTTTCATGTTTAGGTTTCACTCTTTTTTCTCCTATATGGATACACGTAGTTGGAACTCTAAATCAAACACGGTTTGTGCTAGCTCTTTGAAACTTGGCACAATAATGTAGTTCCAAGTTCTATCGCTATGGTTGGTGCCTATTGAAGTAGCCCCAAGCAGCGACTGACGAGAATCACTTTCATTGAAAGGGGTTGCCAAGCTTCCAAAAAACTACGAGTTTCCTGAAATCTCAGAAAACACTTTTTCACCCAATCTTGATCATACTTGCAGGTAATGATCACGGCACCAATCCCACAGGACTCACCAAATTTCGTTCTTCTAGTTAAACCGTTCCTTTGCAGTAACCGTTTTCATGTTTAGGTTTCACTCTGTTTTCTCCTATATGGATACATGTAGTTGGAACTCTAAATCAAACACGGTTTGTGCTAGCTCTTTGAAACTTGGCACAATAATATAGTTCCAAGTTCTATCGCTATGGTTGGTGTCCTATTGAAGTAGCCCCAAGCAGAGACTGACGAGAATCACTTTCATTGAAAGGGGTTGCCAAGCTTCCAAAAAACTACGAGTTTCCTGAAACTCAGCAAACATTTTTTCACCCAATTTGATGATACTGGCAGGTAATGATCAGTACACCAATCCCACTTGGCTCACCAAATTTCGTTCTTCTAGGTTAAACCGTTCCTTTGCAGTAACCGTTTTCATGTTTAGGTTTCACTCTGTTTTCTCCTATATGGATACATGTAGTTGGAACTCTAAATCAAACACGGTTTGTGCTAGCTCTTTGAAACTTGGCACAATAATGTAGTTCCAAGTTCTATCGCTATGCTTGGTGTCCTATTGAAGTAGCCCCAAGCAGAGACTGACGAGAATCACTTTCATTGAAAGGGGTTGTCAAGCTTCCAAAAAACTACGAGTTTCCTGAAATCTCAGCAAACATTTTTTCACCCAATCTTGATGATACTGGCAGGTAATGATCAGTACACCAATCCCACTTGTCTCACCAAATTTCGTTCTTCTAGGTTAAACCGTTCCTTTGCAGTAACCGTTTTCATGTTTAGGTTTCACTCTTTTTTCTCCTATATGGATACACGTAGTTGGAACTCTAAATCAAACACGGTTTGTGCTAGCTCTTTGAAACTTGGCACAATAATGTAGTTCCAAGTTCTCTCGCTATGGTTGGTGTCCTATTGAAGTAGCCCCAAGCAGCGACTGACGAGAATCACTTTCATTGAAAGGGGTTGCCAAGCTTCCAAAACTACGAGTTTCGAAATCTCAGCAAACATTTTTTCACCCAATCTTGATGATACTGGCAGGTAATGATCAGTACACCAATCCCACTTGGCTCACCAAATTTCTTTCTTCTAGGTTAAACCGTTCCTTTGCAGTAACCGTTTTCATGTTTAGGTTTCACTCTGTTTTCTCCTATATGGATACAAGTAGTTGGAACTCTAAATCAAACACTGTTTGTGCTAGCTCTTTGAAACTTGGCACAATAATGTAGTTCCAAGTTGTATCGCTATGGTTGGTGTCCTATTGACGTAGCCCCAAGCAGCGACTGACGAGAATCACTTTCATTGAAAGGGGTTGCCAAGCTTCCAAAAACTACGAGTTTCCGGAAATCTCAGCAAACACTTTTTCACCCAATCTTGATGATACTGGCAGGAAATGATCAGTACACCAATCCCACTTGGCTCACCAAGTTTCGTTCTTCTAGGTTAAACCGTTCCTTTGCAGTAACCGTTTTCATGTTTAGGTTTCACTCTGTTTTCTCCTATATGGATACATGTAGTTGGAACTCTAAATCAAACACGGTTTGTGCTAGCTCTTTGAAACTTGGCACAATAATGTAGTTCCAAGTTCTATCGCTATGGTTGGTGTCCTATTGAAGTAGCCCCAAGCAGCGACTGACGAGAATCACTTTCATTGAAAGGGTTTGTCAAGCTTCCAAAAAACTACGAGTTTCCTGAAATCTCAGCAAACATTTTTTTCACCCAATCTTGATCATACTGGCAGGTAATGATCAGTACACCAATCCCACTTGGCTCACCAAGTTTCGTTCTTCTAGGTTAAACCGTTCCTTTGCAGTAACCGTTTTCATGTTTAGGTTTCACTCTTTTTTCTCCTATATGGATACACGTAGTTGGAACTCTAAATCAAACACGGTTTGTGCTAGCTCTTTGAAACTTGGCACAATAATGTAGTTCCAAGTTCTATCGCTATGGTTGGTGTCCTATTGAAGTAGCCCCAAGCAGCGACTGACGAGAATCACTTTCATTGAAAGGGGTTGCCAAGCTTCCAAAAACTACGAGTTTCCGGAAATCTCAGCAAACATTTTTCACCCAATCTTGATGATACTGGCAGGAAATGAACAGTACACCAATCCCACTTGGCTCACCAAGTTTCGTTCTTCTAGGTTAAACCGTTCCTTTGCAGTAACCGTTTTCATGTTTAGGTTTCACTCTGTTTTCTCCTATATGGATACATGTAGTTGGAAACTCTAAATCAAACACGGTTTGTGCTAGCTCTTTGAAACTTGGCACAATAATGTAGTTCCAAGTTCTATAGCAATGGTTTTTGTCCTATTGAAGTAGCCCCAAGCAGAGACTGACGAGAATCACTTTCATTGAAAGGGTTGCCAAGCTTCCAAAAAACTACGAGTTTCCTGAAACCTCAGCAAACATTTTTTCACCCAATTTGATGATACTGGCAGGTAATGATCAGTACACCAATCCCACTTGGCTCACCACATTTCGTTCTTCTAGGTTAAACCGTTCCTTTGCAGTAACCGTTTTCATGTTTAGGTTTCACTCTGTTATCTCCTATATGGATACATGTAGTTGGAACTGTAAATCAAACACGGTTTGCGATAGCTCTTTGAAACTTGGCACAATAATGTAGTTCCAAGTTCTATCGCTATGGTTTGTGTCCTATTGAAGTAACCTCCAGCAGAGACTGAGGAGAATCACTTTCATTGAAAGGGGTTGCCAAGCTTCCAAAAAACTACGAGTTTCCTGTAACCTCAGCAACATTTTTTCACCGAATTTGATGATACTGGCAGGTAATGATCAGTACACCAATCCCACTTGGCTCACCAAATTTCGTTCTTCTATGTTAAACCATTCCTTTGCAGTAACCGTTTTCATGTTTAGGTTTTACTCTGTTTTCTCCTATATGGATACATGTAGTTGGAACTCTAAATCAAACACGGTTTGTGCTAGCTCTTTGAAACTTGGGCACAATAATGTAGTTCCAAGTTCTATCGCTATGGTTGATGTCCTATTGAAGTAGCCCAAGCAGAGACTGACGAGAATCACTTTCATTGAAAGGGGTTGCCAAGCTTCCAAAAAACTACGAGTTTCCTGAAATCTCAGCAAACATTTTTTCACCCAATCTTGATGATACTGGCAGGTAATGATCAGTACACCAATCCCACTTGGCTCACCAAATTTCGTTCTTTAAGGTTAAACCGTTCCTTTGCAGTAACCGTTTTCATGTTTAGGTTTCACTCTTTTTTCTCCTATATGGATACACGTAGTTGGAACTCTAAATCAAACACGGTTTGTGCTAGCTCTTTGAAACTTGGCACAATAATGTAGTTCCAAGTTCTATCGCTATGGTTGGTGTCCTATTGAAGTAGCCCCAAGCAGCGACTGACGAGAATCACTTTCATTGAAAGGGGTTGCCAAGCTTCCAAAAAACTACGAGTTTCCGGAAATCTCAGCAAACATTTTTTCACCCAATCTTGATGATACTGGCAGGAAATGATCAGTACACCAATCCCACTTGGCTCACCAAGTTTCGTTCTTCTAGGTTAAACCGTTCCTTTGCAGTAACCGTTTTCATGTTTAGGTTTCACTCTGTTTTCTCCTATATGGATACATGTAGTTGGAACTCTAAATCAAACACGGTTTGTGCTAGCTCTTTGAAACTTGGCACAATAATGTAGTTCCAAGTTCTATAGCTATGGTTTTTGTCCTATTGAAGTAGCCCCAAGCAGACACTGACGAGAATCACTTTCATTGAAAGGGGTTGCCAAGCTTCCAAAAAACTACGAGTTTCCTGAAACCTCAGCAAACATTTTTTCACCCAATTTGATGATACTGGCAGGTAATGATCAGTACACCAATCCCACTTGGCTCACCACATTTCGTTCTTCTAGGTTAAACCGTTTCCTTTGCAGTAACCGTATTCATGTTTAGGTTTCACTCTGTTATCTCCTATATGGATACATGTAGTTGGAACTGTAAATCAAAACACGGTTTGCGCTAGCTCTTTGAAACTTGGCACAATAATGTAGTTCCAAGTTCTATCGCTATGGTTTGTGTCCTATTGAAGTAACCTCCAGCAGAGACTGAGGAGAATCACTTTCATTGAAAGGGGTTGCCAAGCTTCCAAAAAACTACGAGTTTCCTGTAACTTCAGCAAACATTTTTTCACCGAATTTGATGATACTGGCAGGTAATGATCAGTACACCAATCCCACTTGGCTCACCAAATTTCGTTCTTCTATGTTAAACCATTCCTTTGCAGTAACCGTTTTCATGTTTAGGTTTTACTCTGTTTTCTCCTATATGGATACATGTTGTTGGAACTCTAAATCAAACACGGTTTGTGCTAGCTCTTTGAAACTTGGCACAATAATGTAGTTCCAAGTTCTATCGCTATGGTTGATGTCCTATTGAAGTACCCCCAGCAGAGACTGGACGAGATCACTTTCATTGAAAGGGTTGCCAAGCTTCCAAAAAACTACGAGTTTCCTGAAATCTCAGCAAACATTTTTCACCCAATCTTGATGATACTGGCAGGTAATGATCAGTACACCAATCCACTTGGCTCACCAAATTTCGTTCTTTAAGGTTAAACCGTTCCTTTGCAGTAACCGTTTTCATGTTTAGGTTTCACTCTGTTTTCTCCTATATGGATACATGTAGTTGGAACTCTAAAATCAAACACGGTTTGTGCTAGCTCTTTGAAACTTGGCACAATAATGTAGTTCCAGTTCTGTCGCTATGTTTCATGTCCTATTGAAGTAGCCCCAAGCAGAGACTGACAAGATCACTTTCATTGAAAGGGGTTGCCAAGCTTCCAAAAAAGTACGAGTTTCCTGAAATCTCAGCAACATTTTTTTACCCAATCTTGATCATACTGGCAGGTAATGATCAGTACACCAATCCCACTTGGCTCACCAAGTTTCGTTCTTCTAGGTTAAACCGTTCCTTTGCAGTAACCGTTTTCATGTTTAGGTTTCACTCTTTTTTCTCCTATATGGATACACGTAGTTGGAACTCTAAATCAAACACGGTTTGTGCTAGCTCTTTGAAACTTGGCACAATAATGTAGTTCCAAGTTCTCTCGCTATGGTTGGTGTCCTATTGAAGTAGCCCAAGCAGCGACTGACGAGAATCACTTTCATTGAAAGGGTTGCCAAGCTTCCAAAACTACGAGTTTCCGAAATCTCAGCAAACATTTTTTCACCCAATCTTGATGATACTGGCAGGTAATGATCAGTACACCAATCCCACTTGGCTCACCAAATTTCTTTCTTCTAGGTTTAAACCGTTCCTTTGCAGTAACCGTTTTCATGTTAGGTTTCACTCTGTTTTCTCCTATATGGATACAAGTAGGTTGGAACTCTAAATCAAACACTGTTTGTGCTAGCTCTTTGAAACTTGGCACAATAATGTAGTTCCAAGTTGTATCGCTATGGTTGGTGTCCTATTGACGTAGCCCCAAGCAGCGACTGACAAGAATCACTTTCATTGAAAGGGGTTGCCAAGCTTCCCAAAAACTACGAGTTTCCGGAAATCTCAGCAAACACTTTTTCACCCAATCTTGATGATACTGGCAGGAAATGATCAGTACACCAATCCCACTTGGCTCACCAAGTTTCGTTCTTCTAGGTTAAACCGTTCCTTTGCAGTAACCGTTTTCATGTTTAGGTTTCACTCTGTTTCTCCTATATGGATACATGTAGTTGGAACTCTAAATCAAACACGGTTTGTGCTAGCTCTTTGAAACTTGGCACAATAATTAGTTCCAAGTTCTATCGCTATGGTTGGTGTCCTATTGAAGTAGCCCCAAGCAGCGACTGACGAGAATCACTTTCATTGAAAAGGGTTTGTCAAGCTTCCAAAAACTACGAGTTTCCTGAAATCTCAGCAAACATTTTTTCACCCAATCTTGATCATACTGGCAGGTAATGATCAGTACACCAATCCACTTGGCTCACCAAGTTTCGTTCTTCTAGGTTAAACCGTTCCTTTGCAGTAACCGTTTTCATGTTTAGGTTTCACTCTTTTTTCTCCTATATGGATACACGTAGTTGGAACTCTAAATCAAACACGGTTTGTGCTAGCTCTTTGAAACTTGGCACAATAATGTAGTTCCAAGTTCTATCGCTATGGTTGGTGTCCTATTGAAGTAGCCCCAGCAGCGACTGACGAGAATCACTTTCATTGAAAGGGGTTGCCAAGCTTCCAAAAAACTACGAGTTTCCGGAAATCTCAGCAAACATTTTTTCACCCAATCTTGATGATACTGGCAGAAATGATCAGTACACCAATCCCACTTGGCTCACCAAGTTTCGTTCTTCTAGGTTAAACCGTTCCTTTGCAGTAACCGTTTTCATGTTTAGGTTTCACTCTGTTTTCTCCTATATGGATACATGTAGTTGGAACTCTAAATCAAACACGGTTTGTGCTAGCTCTTTGAAACTTGCACAATAATGTAGTTCCAAGTTCTATAGCAATGGTTTTTGTCCCTATTGAAGTAGCCCCAAGCAGAGACTGACGAGAATCACTTTCATTGAAAGGGGTTGCCAAGCTTCCAAAAAACTACGAGTTTCCTGAAACCTCAGCAAACATTTTTTCACCCAATTTGATGATACTGGCAGGTAATGATCAGTACACCAATCCCACTTGGCTCACCACATTTCGTTCTTCTAGGTTAAACCGTTCCTTTGCAGTAACCGTTTTCATGTTTAGGTTTCACTCTGTTATCTCCTATATGGATACATGTAGTTGAAACTGTAAATCAAACACGGTTTGCGATAGCTCTTTGAAACTTGGCACAATAATGTAGTTCCAAGTTCTATCGCTATGGTTTGTGTCCTATTGAAGTAACCTCCAGCAGAGACTGAGGAGAATCACTTTCATTGAAAGGGGTTGCCAAGCTTCCAAAAAACTACGAGTTTCCTGTAACCTCAGCAAACATTTTTTCACCGAATTGATGATACTGGCAGGTAATGATCAGTACACCAATCCCACTTGGCTCACCAAATTTCGTTCTTCCTATGTTAAACCATTCCTTTGCAGTAACCGTTTTCATGTTTAGTTTTACTCTGTTTTCTCCTATATGGATACATGTAGTTGGAACTCTAAATCAAACACGGTTTGTGCTAGCTCTTTGAACTTGGCACAATAATGTAGTTCCAAGTTCTATCGCTATGGTTGATGTCCTATTGAAGTAGCCCCAAGCAGAGACTGACGAGAATCACTTTCATTGAAAGGGGTTGCCAAGCTTCCAAAAAACTACGAGTTTCCTGAAATCTCAGCAAACATTTTTTCACCCATTCTTGATGATACTGGCAGGTAATGATCAGTACACCAATCCCACTTGGCTCACCAAATTTCGTTCTTTAAGGTTAAACCGTTCCTTTGCAGTAACCGTTTTCATGTTTAGGTTTCACTCTTTTTTCTCTATATGAGATAACGTAGTTGGAACTCTAAATCAAACACGGTTTGTGCTAGCTCTTTGAAACTTGGCACAATAATGTAGTTCCAAGTTCTATCGCTATGGGTGGTGTCCTATTGAAGTAGCCCCAAGCAGCGACTGACGAGAATCACTTTCATTGAAGGGGTTGCCAAGCTTCCAAAAACTACGAGTTTCCGGAAATCTCAGCAAACATTTTTCACCCAATCTTGATGATACTGGCAGGAAATGATCAGTACACCAATCCCACTTGGCTCACCAAGTTTCGTTCTTCTAGGTTAAAACCGTTCCTTTGCAGTAACCGTTTTCATGTTTAGGTTTCACTCTGTTTTCTCCTATATGGATACATGTAGTTGGAACTCTAAATCAAACACGGTTTGTGCTAGCTCTTTGAAACTTGGCACAATAATGTAGTTCCAAGTTCTATAGCTATGGTTTTTGTCCTATTGAAGTAGCCCCAAGCAGACACTGACGAGAATCACTTTCATTGAAAGGGTTGCCAAGCTTCCAAAAAACTACGAGTTTCCTGAAACCTCAGCAAACATTTTTTCACCCAATTTGATGATACTGGCAGGTAATGTTCAGTACACCCAATCCCACTTGGCTCACCACATTTCGTTCTTCTAGGTTAAACCGTTCCTTTGCAGTAACCGTTTTCATGTTTAGGTTTCACTCTGTTATCTCCTATATGGATACATGTAGTTGGAACTGTAAATCAAACACGGTTTGCGCTAGCTCTTTGAAACTTGGCACAATAATGTAGTTCCAAGTTCTATCGCTATGGTTTGTGTCCTATTGAAGTAACCTCCAGCAGAGACTGAGGAGAATCACTTTCATTGAAAGGGGTTGCCAAGCTTCCAAAAAACTACGAGTTCCTGTAACTTCAGCAAACATTTTTTCACCGAATTTGATGATACTGGCAGGTAATGATCAGTACACCAATCCCACTTGGCTCACCAAATTTCGTTCTTCTATGTTAAACCATTCCTTTGCAGTAACCGTTTTCATGTTTAGGTTTTACTCTGTTTTCTCCTATATGGATACATGTTGTTGGAACTCTAAATCAAACACGGTTTGTGCTAGCTCTTTGAAACTTGGCACAATAATGTAGTTCCAAGTTCTATCGCTATGGTTGATGTCCTATTGAAGTAGCCCCAAGCAGAGACTGACGAGAATCACTTTCATTGAAAGGGGTTGCCAAGCTTCCAAAAAACTACGAGTTTCCTGAAATCTCAGCAAACCTTTTTTCACCCAATCTTGATGATACTGGCAGGTAATGATCAGTACACCAATCCCACTTGGCTCACCAAATTTCGTTCTTTAAGGTTAAACCGTTCCTTTGCAGTAACCGTTTTCATGTTTAGGTTTCACTCTGTTTTCTCCTATATGGATACATGTAGTTGGAACTCTAAATCAAACACGGTTTGTGCTAGCTCTTTGAAACTTGGCACAATAATGTAGTTCCAAGTTCTGTCGCTATGTTTCATGTCCTATTGAAGTAGCCCCAAGCAGAGACTGACAAGAATCACTTTCATTGAAAGGGGTTGCCAAGCTTCCAAAAAAGTACGAGTTTCCTGAAATCTCAGCAAACATTTTTTTACCCAATCTTGATCATACTGGCAGGTAATGATCAGTACACCAATCCCACTTGGCTCACCAAGTTTCGTTCTTCTAGGTTAAACCGTTCCTTTGCAGTAACCGTTTTCATGTTTAGGTTTCACTCTGTTTTCTCCTATATGGATACATGTAGTTGGAAACTCTAAATCAAACACGGTTTGTGCTAGCTCTTTGAAACTTGGCACAATAATGTAGTTCCAAGTTCTGTCGCTATGTTTCATGTCCTATTGAAGTAGCCCCAAGCAGAGACTGACGAGAATCACTTTCATTGAAAGGGGTTGCCAAGCTTCCAAAAAACTACGAGTTTCCTGAAATCTCAGCAAACATTTTTTCACCCAATTTGATGATACTGGCAGGTAATGATCAGTACACCAATCCCACTTGGCTCACCAAATTTCGATCTTCTAGGTTAAACCGTTCCTTTGCAGTAACCGTTTTCATGTTTAGGTTTCACTCTGTTATCTCCTATATGGATACATGTAGTTGGAACTCTAAATCAACACTGTTTGTGCTAGCTCTTTGAAACTTGGCACAATAATGTAGTTCCAAGTTCTATCACTATGGTTGTTGTCCTATTGAAGTAGCCCCAAGCAGAGACTGACGAGAATCACTTTCATTGAAAGGGGTTGCCAAGCTTCCAAAAAACTACGAGTTTCCTGAAATCTCAGCAAACATTTTTTCACCCAATCTTGATGATACTGGCAGGTAATGATCAGTACACCAATCCCACTTGTCTCACCAAATTTCGTTCTTCTAGGTTAAACCGTTCCTTTGCAGTAACCGTTTTCATGTTTAGGTTTCACTCTGTTTTCTCCTATATGGATACAAGTAGTTGGAACTCTAAATCAAACACTGTTTGTGCTAGCTCTTTGAAAACTTGGCACAATAATGTAGTTCCAAGTTCTATCGCTATGGTTGGTGTCCTATTGAAGTAGCCCCAAGCAGCGACTGACGAGAATCACTTTCATTGAAAGGGTTTGTCAAGCTTCCAAAAACTACGAGTTTCCTGAAATCTCAGCAAACATTTTTTCACCCAATCTTGATCATACTGGCAGGTAATGATCAGTACACCAATCCCACTTGGCTCACCAAATTTCGTTCTTCTAGGTTTAAACCGTTCCTTTGCAGTAACCGTTTTCATGTTTAGTTTCACTCTGTTTTCTTCTATATGGATACATGTAGTTGGAACTCTAAATCAAACACTGTTTGTGTTAGCTCTTTGATACTTGGCACAATAATGTAGTTCCAAGTTCTATCGCTATGGTTGATGTCCTATTGAAGTAGCCCCAAGCAGAGACTGAGGAGAATCACTTTCATTGAAAGGTGTTGCCAAGCTTCCAAAAAACTACGATGTTTCCTGAAATCTCAGCAAACATTTTTTCACCCAATCTTGATGATACTGGCAGGTAATGATCAGTACACCAATCCCACTTGTCTCACCAAATTTTGTTCTTCTAGGTTAAACCGTTCCTTTGCAGTAACGGTTTTCATGTTTAGGTTTCACTCTTTTTTCTCCTATATGGATACACGTAGTTGGAACTCTAAATCAAACACGGTTTGTGCTAGCTCTTTGAAACTTGGCACAATAATGTAGTTCCAAGTTCTATCGCTATGGTTGGTGTCCTATTGAAGTAGCCCCAAGCAGCGACTGACGAGAATCACTTTCATTGAAAGGGGTTGCCAAGCTTCCAAAAACTACGAGTTTCCGGAAAATCTCAGCAAACATTTTTTCACCCAATCTTGATGATACTGGCAGGAAATGATCAGTACACCAATCCCACTTGGCTCACCAAGTTTCGTTCTTCTAGGTTAAACCGTTCCTTTGCAGTAACCGTTTTCATGTTTAGGTTTCACTCTGTTTTCTCCTATATGGATACATGTAGTTGGAACTCTAAATCAAACACGGTTTGTGCTAGCTCTTTGAAACTTGGCACAATAATGTAGTTCCAAGTTCTATCGCTATGGTTGGTGTCCTATTGAAGTAGCCCCAAGCAGCGACTGACGAGAATCACTTTCATTGAAAGGGTTTGTCAAGCTTCCAAAAACTACGAGTTTCCTGAAATCTCAGCAAACATTTTTCACCCAATCTTGATCATACTGGCAGGTAATGATGAGTACACCAATCCCACTTGGCTCACCAAGTTTCGTTCTTCTAGGTTAAACCGTTCCTTTGCAGTAACCGTTTTCATGTTTAGGTTTCACTCTTTTTCTCCTATATGGATACACGTAGTTGGAACTCTAAATCAAACACGGTTTGTGCTAGCTCTTTGAAACTTGGCACAATAATGTAGTTCCAAGTTCTATCGCTATGGTTGGTGTCCTATTGAAGTAGCCCCAAGCAGAGACTGACGAGAATCACTTTCATTGAAAGGGGTTGCCAAGCTTCCAAAAACTACGAGTTTCAGGAAATCTCAGCAAACATTTTTCACCCAATCTTGATGATACTGGCAGGAAATGATCAGTACACCAATCCCACTTGGCTCACCAAGTTTCGTTCTTCTAGGTTAAACCGTTCCTTTGCAGTAACCGTTTCATGTTTAGGTTTCACTCTGTTTTCTCCTATATGGATACATGTAGTTGGAACTCTAAATCAAACACGGTTTGTGCTAGCTCTTTGAAACTTGGCACAATAATGTACTTCCAAGTTCTATAGCTATGGTTTTTGTCCTATTGAAGTAGCCCAAGCAGAGACTGACGAGAATCACTTTCATTGAAAGGGGTTGCCACGCTTCCAAAAACTACGAGTTTCCTGAAACCTCAGCAAACATTTTTTCACCCAATTTGATGATACTGGCAGGTAATGATCAGTACACCAATCCCACTTGGCTCACCACATTTCGTTCTTCTAGGTTAAACCGTTCCTTTGCAGTAACCGTTTTCATGTTTAGGTTTCACTCTGTTATCTCCTATATGGATACATGTAGTTGGAACTGTAAATCAAACACGGTTTGCGCTAGCTCTTTGAAACTTGGCACAATAATGTAGTTCCAAGTTCTATCGCTATGGTTTGTGTCCTATTGAAGTAACCTCCAGCAGAGACTGAGGAGAATCACTTTCATTGAAAGGGGTTGCCAAGCTTCCAAAAAACTACGAGTTTCCTGTAACCTCAGCAAACATTTTTTCACCGAATTTGATGATACTGGCTGGTAATGATCAGTACACCAATCCCACTTGGCTCACCAAATTTCGTTCTTCTATGTTAAACCATTCCTTTGCAGTAACCGTTTTCATGTTTAGGTTTCACTCTTTTTCTCCTATATGGATACATGTAGTTGGAACTCTAAATCAAACACGGTTTGTGCTAGCTCTTTGAAACTTGGCACAATAATGTAGTTCCAAGTTCTATCGCTATGGTTGATGTCCTATTGAAGTAGCCCCAAGCAGAGACTGACGAGAATCACTTTCATTGAAAGGGGTTGCCAAGCTTCCAAAAAACTACGAGTTTCCTGAAATCTCAGCAAACATTTTTTCACCCAATCTTGATGATACTGGCAGGTAATGATCAGTACACCAATCCCACTTGGCTCACCAAATTTCGTTCTTTAAGTTTAAACCGTTCCTTTGCAGTAACCGTTTTCATGTTTAGGTTTCACTCTGTTTTCTCCTATATGGATACATGTAGTTGGAACTCTAAATCAAACACGGTTTGTGCTAGCTCTTTGAAACTTGGCACAAAATGTAGTTCCAAGTTCTATCGCTATGGTTTGTGTCCTATTGAAGTAGCCCCAAGCAGAGACTGACGAGAATCACTTTCATTGAAAGGGGTTGCCAAGCTTCCAAAAAACTACGAGTTTCCTGAAACTTCAGCAAACATTTTTTCACAAAATTTGATGATACTCTCAGGTAATGATCAGTACACCAATCCCACTTGACTCACCAAATTTCGTTGTTCTAGGTTAAACCGTTCCTTTGCAGTAACCGTTTTCATGTTTAGGTTTCACTCTGTTTTCTCCTATATGGATACATGTAGTTGGAACTCTAAATCAAACACGGTTTGTGCTAGCTCTTTGAAACTTGGCACAATAATGTAGTTCCAAGTTCTGTTGCTATGTTTCATGTCCTATTGAAGTAGCCCCAAGCAGAGACTGACAAGAATCACTTTCATTGAAAGGGGTTGCCAAGCTTCCAAAAAACTACGAGTTTCCTGAAATCTCAGCAAACATTTTTTTACCCAATCTTGATCATACTGGCAGGTAATGATCAGTACACCAATCCCACTTGGCTCACCAAGTTTCGTTCTTCTAGGTTAAACCGTTCCTTTGCAGTAACCGTTTTCATGTTAGGTTTCACTCTGTTTTCTCCTATATGGATACATGTAGTTGGAACTCTAAATCAAACACGGTTTGTGCTAGCTCTTTGAAACTTGGCACAATAATGTAGTTCCAAGTTCTGTCGCTATGTTTCATGTCCTATTGAAGTAGCCCCAAGCAGAGACTGACGAGAATCACTTTCATTGAAAGGGGTTGCCAAGCTTCCAAAAAACTACGAGTTTCCTGAAATCTCAGCAAACATTTTTTCACCCAATTTGATGATACTGCAGGTAATGATCAGTACACCAATCCCACTTGGCTCACCAAATTTCGATCTTCTAGGTTAAACCGTTCCTTTGCAGTAACCGTTTTCATGTTTAGGTTTCACTCTGTTATCTCCTATATGGATACATGTAGTTGGAACTCTAAATCAAACACTGTTTGTGCTAGCTCTTTGAAACTTGGCACAATAATGTAGTTCCAAGTTCTATCACTATGGTTGGTGTCCTATTGAAGTAGCCCCAAGCAGAGACTGACGAGAATCACTTTCATTGAAAGGGGTTGCCAAGCTTCCAAAAAACTACGAGTTTCCTGAAATCTCAGCAAACATTTTTTCACCCAATCTTGATGATACTGGCAGGTAATGATCAGTACACCAATCCCACTAGTCTCACCAAATTTCGTTCTTCTAGGTTAAACCGTTCCTTTGCAGTAACCGTTTTCATGTTTAGGTTTCACTCTTTTTTCTCCTATATGGATACACGTAGTTGGAACTCTAAATCAAACACGGTTTGTGCTAGCTCTTTGAAACTTGGCACAATAATGTAGTTCCAAGTTCTATCGCTATGGTTGGTGCCCTATTGAAGTAGCCCCAAGCAGCGACTGACGAGAATCACTTTCATTGAAAGGGGTTGCCAAGCTTCCAAAAACTACGAGTTTCCGGAAATCTCAGCAAACATTTTTTCACCCAATCTTGATGATACTGGCAGGTAATGATCAGTACACCAATCCCACTTGGCTCACCAAATTTCGTTCTTCTAGGTAAACCGTTCCTTTGCAGTAACCGTTTCATGTTTAGGTTTCACTGTGTTTTCTCCTATATGGATACATGTAGTTGGAACTCTAAATCAAACACGGTTTTTGCTAGCTCTTTGAAACTTGGCACAATAATATAGATCCAAGTTCTATCGCTATGGTTTGTGTCCTATTGAAGTAACCTCCAGCAGTGACTGACGAGAATCACTTTCATTGAAAGGGGTTGCCAAGCTTCCAAAAAACTACGAGTTTCCTGAAACCTCAGCAAACATTTTTTCACCCAATTTGATGATACTGGCAGGTAATGATGAGTACACCAATCCCACTTGGCTCACCAAATTTCGTTCTTCTAGGTTAAACCGTTCCTTTGCAGTAACCGTTTTCATGTTTAGGTTTCACTCTGTTTTCTCCTATATGGATACATGTATTTGGAACTCTA